>NW_026897063.1:0-28139 GCF_033153095.1 Gastrolobium bilobum | reverse complement strand
GTACAAAGTGGAAAAAATTATTAAAATTTATTATGATCCTCGTGGTCCTACTTGTATAAGAATGCAACACTTATAGCACAAAGTAAAAATTTAGATAGAGAGATGAAGAAAAAAAAAGAAATGGTACAGAAAACATAAAGCACACAAAAAAGGGAAAATATAGCACAAAGTGGAAAAATTTATTATGATCCCCGTATTTGTAGTCCTTCCAATAAGAATGCAACACTTGTATTTCTTTTTTTTGGAACAGAAAAAATAAAGCACACAAAAAAGGGAATATATAGCACAAAGTGGAAAAATTTATTATGATCCCCGTATTTGTAGTCCTTCCAATAAGAATGCAACACTTGTATTTTTTTTCTTTTTTCTCTCTCCAATAGAGAGAGAAAGAAAAAATGGTACAGAAAAAATAAAGCACACAAAAAGGGGAAAAGATAGCACAAAGTGGAAAAAATTATTAAAATTTATTATGATCCTCGTATTTGTGGTCCTTCCAATAAGAATGCAACACTTTTATTTTTTTTCTTTTTTTCTCTCTCCAATAGAGAGAGAAATAAAAAAATGGTACAAAAAAAATAAAGCACACAAAAAGGGGAAAATATAGCACAAAGTGGAAAAATTTATTATGATCCCCTTATTTGTGGTCCTTCCAATAAGAATTCAACACTTGTGTTTATTTTTTTTTCTTTTTTTTTTCTCTCGAATAGAGAGAGAAAGAAAAAAAAAGAAATGGTACAGAAAAAATAAAGCACACAAAAAGGGGAAAATATAGCACAAAGTGAAAAAATTTATTATGATCCCCGTATTTGTGGTCCTTCCAATAAGAATGCAACACTTGTATTTATGTTTTTTTCTTTTTTTTCTCTCCAATAGAGAGAGAAAGAAAAAAATGGTACAGAAAAAATAAAGCACAGAAAAAGGGGAAAATATAGCACAAAGTGGAAAAATTTATTATGATCCCCGTATTTGTGGTCCTTCCAATAAGAATGCAACACTTGTGTTTATTTTTTTTATTTTTTTTCTCTCGAATAGAGAGAGAAAGAAAAAAAAAGAAATGGTACAGAAAAAATAAAGCACACAAAAAGGGGAAAAGATAGCACAATGTGGAAAAATTTATTATGATCCCCGTATTTGTGGTCCTTCCAATAAGAATGCAACACTTGTATTTATTTTTTTTTATTTTTTCTCTCTCCAATAGAGAGATGAAGAAAAAAAAAGAAATGGTACAGAAAACATAAAGCACACAAAAAAGGGAAAATATAGCACAAAGTGGAAAAATTTATTATGATCCCCGTATTTGTGGTCCTTCCAATAAGAATGCAACACTTGTATTTATTTTTTTTTCTTTTTTTTTCTCTCCAATAGAGAGAAAGAAAAAAAAAGAAATGGTACAGAAAAAATAAAGCACACAAAAAAGGGAAAATATAGCACAAAGTGGAAAATTTATTATGATCCCCGTATTTGTGGTCCTTCCAATAAGAATGCAACACTTGTATTTCTTTTTTTTTCTTTTTTTTTCTCTCTAATATAGAGAAAGAAAAAAAAAGAAATGGAACAGAAAAAATAAAGCACACAAAAAAGGGAAAATATAGCACAAAGTGGAAAAATTTATTATGATCCCCGTATTTGTAGTCCTTCCAATAAGAATGCAACACTTGTATTTTTTTCTTTTTCTCTCTCCAATAGAGAGAGAAAGAAAAAAATGGTACAGAAAAAATAAAGCACACAAAAAGGGGAAAATATAGCACAAAGTGGAAAAATTTATTATGATCCCCGTATTCGTGGTCCTTCCAATAAGAATGCAACACTTGTGTTTATTTTTTTTTATTTTTTTTCTCTCGATTAGAGAGAGAAAGAAAAAAAAAGAAATGGTACAGAAAAAATAAAGCACACAAAAAGGGGAAAAGATAGCACAAAGTGGAAAAATTTATTATGATCCCCGTATTTGTGGTCCTTCCAATAAGAATGCAACACTTGTATTTATTTTTTTTTATTTTTTCTCTCTCCAATAGAGAGATGAAGAAAAAAAAAGAAATGGTACAGAAAACATAAAGCACACAAAAAAGGGAAAATATAGCACAAAGTGGAAAAATTTATTATGATCCCCGTATTTGTGGTCCTTCCAATAAGAATGCAACACTTGTATTTCTTTTTTTTTCTTTTTTTTTTCTCTCCAATAGAGAGAAAGAAAAAAAAAGAAATGGTACAGAAAAAATAAAGCACACAAAAAAGGGAAAATATAGCACAAAGTGGAAAATTTATTATGATCCCCGTATTTGTGGTCCTTCCAATAAGAATGCAACACTTGTATTTCTTTTTTTTTCTTTTTTTTTATCTCTAATAGAGAGAGAAAGAAAAAAAAAGAAATGGAACAGAAAAAATAAAGCACACAAAAAAGGGAAAATATAGCACAAAGTGGAAAAATTTATTATGATCCCCGTATTTGTAGTCCTTCCAATAAGAATGCAACACTTGTATTTTTTTCTTTTTCTCTCTCCAATAGAGAGAGAAAGAAAAAAATGGTACAGAAAAAATAAAGCACACAAAAAGGGGAAAATATAGCACAAAGTGGAAAAATTTATTATGATCCCCGTATTCGTGGTCCTTCCAATAAGAATGCAACACTTGTGTTTATTTTTTTTTATTTTTTTTCTCTCGATTAGAGAGAGAAAGAAAAAAAAGAAATGGTACAGAAAAAATAAAGCACACAAAAAGGGGAAAAGATAGCACAAAGTGGAAAAATTTATTATGATCCCCGTATTTGTGGTCCTTCCAATAAGAATGCAACATTTGTATTTATTTTTTTTTATTTTTTCTCTCTCCAATAGAGAGATGAAGAAAAAAAAAGAAATGGTACAGAAAAAATAAAGCACACAAAAAAGGGAAAATATAGCACAAAGTGGAAAAATTTATTATGATCCCCGTATTTGTGGTCCTTCCAATAAGAATGCAACACTTGTATTTCTTTTTTTTTCTTTTTTTTTCTCTCTAATAGAGAGAGAAAGAAAAAAAAAGAAATGGAACAGAAAAAATAAAGCACACAAAAAAGGGAAAATATAGCACAAAGTGGAAAAATTTATTATGATCCCCGTATTTGTAGTCCTTCCAATAAGAATGCAACACTTGTATTTATTTTTTTTTATTTTTTCTCTCTCCAATAGAGAGAGAAAGAAAAAAAAAGAAATGGTACATAAAAAATAAAGCACACAAAAAAGGGAAAATATAGCACAAAGTGGAAAAATTTATTATGATCCCCGTATTTGTGGTCCTTCCAATAAGAATGCAACACTTGTATTTCTTTTTTTTTTCTCTCTAATAGAGAGAGAAAGAAAAAAAAAGAAATGGAACAGAAAAAATAAAGCACACAAAAAAGGGAAAATATAGCACAAAGTGGAAAAATTTATTATGATCCCCGTATTTGTAGTCCTTCCAATAAGAATGCAACACTTGTATTTTTTTTCTTTTTTTCTCTCTCCAGTAGAGAGAGAAAGAAAAAATGGTACAGAAAAAATAAAGCACACAAAAAGGGGAAAAGATAGCACAAAGTGGAAAAAATTATTAAAATTTATTATGATCCTCGTATTTGTGGTCCTTCCAATAAGAATGCAACACTTGTATTTCTTTTTCTTTTTTTCTCTCTCCAATAGAGAGAGAAATAAAAAAATGGTACAAAAAAAATAAAGCACACAAAAAGGGGAAAATATAGCACAAAGTGGAAAAATTTATTATGATCCCCTTATTTGTGGTCCTTCTAATAAGAATGCAACACTTGTATTTATTTATTTTTTATTTTTTTATTTTTTTCTCTCTCCAATAGAGAGAACGAAAGAAAAGAAAAGAAAAGAAAAGAAATGGTACAGAAAAAACAAAAACACACAACAAGGGGAAAATATAGCACAAAGTGGAAAAATTTATTATGATCCCCGTATTTGTGGTCCTTCCAATAAGAATGCAACACTCGTGTTTATTTTTTTTTATTTTTTTTCTCTCGAATAGAGAGAGAAAGAAAAAAAAAGAAATGGTACAGAAAAAATAAAGCACACAGAAAGGGGAAAAGATAGCACAAAGTGGAAAAATTTATTATGATCCCCGTATTTGTGGTCCTTCCAATAAGAATGCAACACTTGTATTTCTTTTTTTTTCTTTTTTTTTCTCTCTAATAGAGAGAGAAAAAAAAAAAAGAAATGGAACAGAAAAAATAAAGCACACAAAAAAGGGAAAATATAGCACAAAGTGGAAAAATTTATTATGATCCCTGTATTTGTGGTCCTTCCAATAAGAATGAAACACTTGTATTTCTTTTTTTTTCTTTTTTTTTCTCTCTAATAGAGAGAGAAAGAAAAAAAAAGAAATGGAACAGAAAAAATAAAGCACACAAAAAGGGGAAAAGATAGCACAAAGTGGAAAAATTTATTATGATCCCCGTATTTGTGGTCCTTCCAATAAGAATGCAACACTCGTGTTTATTTTTTTTTATTTTTTTTCTCTCGAATAGAGAGAGAAAGAAAAAAAAAGAAATGGTACAGAAAAAATAAAGCACACAGAAAGGGGAAAAGATAGCACAAAGTGGAAAAATTTATTATGATCCCCGTATTTGTGGTCCTTCCAATAAGAATGCAACACTTGTATTTCTTTTTTTTTCTTTTTTTTCTCTCTAATAGAGAGAGAAAAAAAAAAAAAAGAAATGGAACAGAAAAAATAAAGCACACAAAAAAGGGAAAATATAGCACAAAGTGGAAAAATTTATTATGATCCCCGTATTTGTAGTCATTCCAATAAGAATGCAACACTTGTATTTTTTTTCTTTTTTTCTCTCTCCAATAGATAGAGAAAGAAAAAATGGTACAGAAAAAATAAAGCACACAAAAAGGGGAAAAGATAGCACAAAGTGGAAAAAATTATTAAAATTTATTATGATCCTCGTATTTGTGGTCCTTCCAATAAGAATGCAACACTTGTATTTTTTTTTCTTTTTTTCTCTCTCCAATAGAGAGAGAAATAAAAAAATGGTAAAAAAAAATAAAGCACACAAAAAAGGGAAAATATAGCACAAAGTGAAAAAATTTATTATGATCCCCTTACTTGTGGTCCTTCCAATAAGAATTCAACACTTGTGTTTATTTTTTTTTCTTTTTTTTTCTCTCGAATAGAGAGAGAAAGAAAAAAAAAAGAAATGGTACAGAAAAAATAAAGCACACAAAAAGGGGAAAATATAGCACAAAGTGGAAAAATTTATTATGATCCCTGTATTTGTGGTCCTTCCAATAAGAATGCAACACTTGTATTTATTTTTTTTTTCTTTTTTTCTCTCTCCAATAGAGAGAAAGAAAAAAAAAAGAAATGGTACAGAAAAAATAAAGCACACAAAAAAGGGAAAATATAGCACAAAGTGGAAAAATTTACTATGATCCCCGTATTTGTGGTCCTTCCAATAAGAATGCAACACTTGTATTTCTTGTTTTTTCTTTTTCTCTCTAATAGAGAGAGAAAGAAAAAAAAAGAAATGGAACAGAAAAAATAAAGCACACAAAAAGGGGAAAAGATAGCACAAAGTGGAAAAATTTATTATGATCCCCGTATTTGTGGTCCTTCCAATAAGAATGCAACACTTGTATTTCTTTTTTTTTCTTTTTTTTTCTCTCTAATAGAGAGAGAAAGAAAAAAAAAAAGAAATGGAACAGAAAAAATAAAGCACACAAAAAAGGGAAAATATAGCACAAAGTGGAAAAATTTATTATGATCCTCGTATTTGTAGTCATTCCAATAAGAATACTACACTTGTATTTTTTTTCTTTTTTTCTCTCTCCAATAGATAGAGAAAGAAAAAATGGTACAGAAAAAATAAAGCACACAAAAAGGGGAAAAGATAGCACAAAGTGGAAAAAATTATTAAAATTTATTATGATCCTCGTATTTGTGGTCCTTCCAATAAGAATGCAACACTTGTATTTTTTTTTCTTTTTTTCTCTCTCCAATAGAGAGAGAAATAAAAAAATGGTACAAAAAAATAAAGCACACAAAAAAGGGAAAATATAGCACAAAGTGGAAAAATTTATTATGATCCCCTTATTTGTGGTCCTTCCAATAAGAATTCAACACTTGTGTTTATTTTTTTTTCTTTTTTTTTCTCTCGAATAGAGAGAGAAAGAAAAAAAAAGAAATGGTACAGAAAAAATAAAGCACACAAAAAGGGGAAAATATAGCACAAAGTGGAAAAATTTATTATGATCCCTGTATTTGTGGTCCTTCCAATAAGAATGCAACACTTGTATTTATTTTTTTTTCTTTTTTTCTCTCTCCAATAGAGAGAAAGAAAAAAAAAGAAATGATACAGAAAAAATGAAGCACACAAAAAAGGGAAAATATAGCACAAAGTGGAAAAATTTACTATGATCCCCGTATTTGTGGTCCTTCCAATAAGAATGCAACACTTGTATTTCTTGTTTTTTCTTTTTTTTTTCTCTCTAATAGAGAGAGAAAGAAAAAAAAAGAAATGGAACAGAAAAAATAAAGCACACAAAAAGGGGAAAAGATAGCACAAAGTGGAAAAATTTATTAAAATTTGTTATGATCCTCGTATTTGTAGTCCTTCCAATAAGAATGCAACACTTGTATTTTCTTTTTCTTTTTTTCTCTCTCCAATTGAGAGAGAAAGAAAAAAAAAATGGTACAAAAAAAATAAAGCACACAAAAAGGAGAAAAGATAGCACAAAGTGGAAAAATTTATTATGATCCCCGTATTTGTGGTCCTTCCAATAAGAATGCAACACTTGTATTTATTTTTTTTTTATTTTTTTATTTTTTTTCTCTCCAATAGAGAGAACGAAAGAAAATAAAAGAAAAGAAATGGTACAGAAAAATCAAAAACACACAAAAAGGAGAAAATATAGCACAAAGTGGAAAAATTTATTATGATCCCCGTATTTGTGGTCCTTCCAATAAGAATGCAACACTTGTATTTATTTGTTTTTTTTTTTTTTTCTCTAGTATAGAGAGAAAGGAAAAAAAAAGAAATGGAACAGAAAAAAAAAGTACACAAAAAAAGGAAAAGATAGCATAAAGTGGAAAAATTTATTAAAATTTATTATGATCCTCGTATTTGTAGTCCTTCCAATAAGAATGCAACACTTGTATATTTTTTTTCTTTTTTTCTTTCTCTAATAGAGAGAGAAAGAAAAAAAATGTTACAAAATAAATAAAGCACACAAAAAGGGGAAAACATAGCACAAAGTGGAAAAATTTATTATGATCCCCGTATTTGAGGTCCTTCCAATAAGAATGCAACACCTGTATTTATTTATTTTTTATTTTTTTTTCTCTCCAATAGAGAGAGAAAGAAAAGAAAAGAAATGGTACAGAAAAAATAAAAACACACAAAAGAGGGAAATATAGCACAAAGTGGAAAAATTTATTATTAAACCCTTATTTGTGGTCCTTCCAATAAGAATGCAACACTTGTATTTATTTATTTTTTATTTTTTTCTCTCCAATAGAGAGAAAAAAAAAGAAATGGTACAGAAAAAATAAAACACACAAAAAGGGAAAAATATAGCACAAAGTGGAAAAAGTTATTATGATCCACTTATTTGTGGTCCTTCCAATAAGAATGCAACACTTGTATTTATTTTTTCTCTTTCTTTTTTTTCTTTTTTCTATCTCCAATAGAGAGAGAAAGAAAAATGAAAGAAAAGAAATGGTACAGAAAAAATAGAGCACACAAAAAGGGGAAAAGATAGCACAAAGTGGAAAAATTTATTAAAATTTATTATGATCCTCGTATTTGTGGTCCTCCCAACAAGAATGCAACACTTGTATTTATTTTTCTTTTTTTCTCTTTTTTTCTCTCTCCAATAGAGATAGAAAGAAAAAAAAATGGTACAAAAAAAATAAAGCACACAAAAAGGGGAAAAGATAGCACAAAGTGGAAAAATTTATTATGATCCCCGTATTTGTGGTCCTTCCAATAAGAATGCATCACTTGTATTTATATAATTTTTATTTATTTATTTTTTTCTCTATCCAATAGAGAGAGAGAAAAGAAAAGAAAAGAAAAGAAATGGTACAGAAAAAACAAACACACAAATAGGGGAAAATATAGCACAAAGTGGAAAAATTTATTATGATCCCCGTATTTGTGGTCCTTCAAATAAGAATGCAACACTTGTATTTCTTTTTTGTTTCTCTCTAATAGAGAGAGAAAGAAAGAAAGAAAAAGAAATGGAACAGAAAAAATAAAGCACACAAAAAGGGGAAAAGATAGCACAAAGTGAAAAAATTTATTAAAATTTATTATGATCCTCGTATTTGTGGTCCTTCCAATAAGAATGCAACACTTGTATTTTTTTTTTCTTTTTTTTTCTCTCCAATAGAGAGAGAAATAAAAAAATGGTATAAAAAAATAAAGCACACAAAAAAGGGAAAATATAGCACAAAGTGGAAAAATTTATTATGATCCCCTTATTTGTGGTCCTTCCAATAAGAATTCAACACTTGTGTTTATTTTTTTTTCTTTTTTTTTCTCTCGAATAGAGAGAGAAAGAAAAAAAAAGAAATGGTACAGAAAAAATAAAGCACACAAAAAGGGGAAAATATAGCACAAAGTGGAAAAATTTATTATGATCCCTGTATTTGTGGTCCTTCCAATAAGAATGCAACACTTGTATTTATTTTTTTTTCTTTTTTTTTCTCTCCAATAGAGAGAAAGAAAAAAAAAGAAATGGTACAGAAAAAATGAAGCACACAAAAAAGGGAAAATATAGCACAAAGTGGAAAAATTTACTATGATCCCCGTATTTGTGGTCCTTCCAATAAGAATGCAACACTTGTATTTCTTGTTTTTTCTTTTTTTTTTCTCTCTAATAGAGAGAGAAAGAAAAAAAAAGAAATGGAACAGAAAAAATAAAGCACACAAAAAGGGGAAAAGATAGCACAAAGTGGAAAAATTTATTAAAATTTTTTATGATCCTCGTATTTGTAGTCCTTCCAATAAGAATGCAACACTTGTATTTTCTTTTTCTTTTTTTCTCTCTCCAATTGAGAGAGAAAGAAAAAAAAATGGTACAAAAAAAATAAAGCACACAAAAAGGGGAAAAGATAGCACAAAGTGGAAAAATTTATTATGATCCCCGTATTTGTGGTCCTTCCAATAAGAATGCAACACTTGTATTTATTTTTTTTTATTTTTTTATTTTTTTCTCTCTCCAATAGAGAGAACGAAAGAAAAGAAAAGAAAAGAAATGGTACAGAAAAATCAAAAACACACAAAAAGGAGAAAATATAGCACAAAGTGGAAAAATTTATTATGATCCCCGTATTTGTGGTCCTTCCAATAAGAATGCAACACTTGTATTTATTTGTTTCTTTTTTTTTTCTCTAGTATAGAGAGAAAGGAAAAAAAAAGAAATGGAACAGAAAAAAAAAGTACACAAAAAAAGGAAAAGATAGCATAAAGTGGAAAAATTTATTAAAATTTATTATGATCCTCGTATTTGTAGTCCTTCCAATAAGAATGCAACACTTGTATATTTTTTTTCTTTTTTTCTTTCTCTAATAGAGAGAGAAAGAAAAAAAATGTTACAAAATAAATAAAGCACACAAAAAGGGGAAAACATAGCACAAAGTGGAAAAATTTATTATGATCCCCGTATTTGAGGTCCTTCCAATAAGAATGCAACACTTGTATTTATTTATTTTTTATTTTTTTTTCTCTCCAATAGAGAGAGAAAGAAAAGAAAAGAAATGGTACAGAAAAAATAAAAACACACAAAAGAGGGAAATATAGCACAAAGTGGAAAAATTTATTATAATCCCCTTATTTGTGGTCCTTCCAATAAGAATGCAACACTTGTATTTATTTATTTTTTATTTTTTTCTCTCCAATAGAGAGAAAAAAAAAAGAAATGGTACAGAAAAAATAAAACACACAAAAAGGGAAAAATATAGCACAAAGTGGAAAAAGTTATTATGATCCACTTATTTGTGGTCCTTCCAATAAGAATGCAACACTTGTATTTATTTTTTCTCTTTCTTTTTTTTCTTTTTTTCTATCTCCAATAGAGAGAGAAAGAAAAATGAAAGAAAAGAAATGGTACAGAAAAAATAGAGCACACAAAAAGGGGAAAAGATAGCACAAAGTGGAAAAATTTATTAAAATTTATTATGATCCTCGTATTTGTGGTCCTCCCAACAAGAATGCAACACTTGTATTTATTTTTCTTTTTTTCTCTTTTTTTCTCTCTCCAATAGAGATAGAAAGAAAAAAAAATGGTACAAAAAAAATAAAGCACACAAAAAGGGGAAAAGATAGCACAAAGTGGAAAAATTTATTATGATCCCCGTATTTGTGGTCCTTCCAATAAGAATGCAACACTTGTATTTATATAATTTTTATTTATTTATTTTTTTCTCTATCCAATAGAGAGAGAGAAAAGAAAAGAAAAGAAAAGAAATGGTACAGAAAAAACAAACACACAAATAGGGGAAAATATAGCACAAAGTGGAAAAATTTATTATGATCCCCGTATTTGTGGTCCTTCAAATAAGAATGCAACACTTGTATTTCTTTTTTTTTTCTCTGTAATAGAGAGAGAAAGAAAGAAAAAGAAATGGAACAGAAAAAATAAAGCACACAAAAAGGGGAAAAGATAGCACAAAGTGAAAAAATTTATTAAAATTTATTATGATCCTCGTATTTGTAGTCCTTCCAATAAGAATGCTACACCTGTATTTTTTTTTCTTTTTTTCTCTCTCCAATAGAGAGAGAAATAAAAAAATGGTACAAAAAAATAAAGCACACAAAAAGGGAAAATATAGCACAAAGTGGAAAAATTTATTATGATCCCCTTATTTGTGGTCCTTCCAATAAGAATTCAACACTTGTGTTTATTTTTTTTTCTTTTTTTTTCTCTCGAATAGAGAGAAAGAAAAAAAAAGAAATGGTACAGAAAAAATAAAGCACACAAAAAGGGGAAAATATAGCACAAAGTGGAAAATTTTATTATGATCCCTGTATTTGTGGTCCTTCCAATAAGAATGCAACACTTGTATTTATTTTTTTTTCTTTTTTTCTCTCTCCAATAGAGAGAAAGAAAAAAAAAGAAATGGTACAGAAAAAATAAAGCACACAAAAAAGGGAAAATATAGCACAAAGTGGAAAAATTTACTATGATCCCCGTATTTGTGGTCCTTCCAATAAGAATGCAACACTTGTATTTCTTTTTTTTCTTTTTTTTTTTTCTCTCTAATAGAGAGAGAAAGAAAAAAAAAGAAATGGAACAGAAAAAATAAAGCACACAAAAAGGGGAAAAGATAGCTCAAAGTGGAAAAATTTATTAAAATTTGTTATGATCCTCGTATTTGTAGTCCTTCCAATAAGAATGCAACACTTGTATATTTTTTTTCTTTTTTTCTTTCTCCAATAGAGAGAGAAAGAAAAAAAATGTTACAAAATAAATAAAGCACACAAAAAGGGGAAAACATAGCACAAAGTGGAAAAATTTATTATGATCCCCGTATTTGAGGTCCTTCCAATAAGAATGCAACACCTGTATTTATTTATTTTTTATTTTTTATTTTTTTTTCTCTCCAATAGAGAGAGAGAAAGAAAAGAAAAGAAATGGTACAGAAAAAATAAAAACACACAAAAGAGGGAAATATAGCACAAAGTGGAAAAATTTATTATAATCCCCTTATTTGTGGTCCTTCCAATAAGAATGCAACACTTGTATTTATTTATTTTTTATTTTTTTCTCTCCAATAGAGAGAAAAAAAAAAGAAATGGTACAGAAAAAATAAAACACACAAAAAGGGAAAAATATAGCACAAAGTGGAAAAAGTTATTATGATCCACTTATTTGTGGTCCTTCCAATAAGAATGCAACACTTGTATTTATTTTTTCTCTTTCTTTTTTTTCTTTTTTTCTATCTCCAATAGAGAGAGAAAGAAAAATGAAAGAAAAGAAATGGTACAGAAAAAATAGAGCACACAAAAAGGGGAAAAGATAGCACAAAGTGGAAAAATTTATTAAAATTTATTATGATCCTCGTATTTGTGGTCCTCCCAATAAGAATGCAACACTTGTATTTATTTTTCTTTTTTTCTCTTTTTTTCTCTCTCCAATAGAGATAGAAAGAAAAAAAAATGGTACAAAAAAAATAAAGCACACAAAAAGGGGAAAAGATAGCACAAAGTGGAAAAATTTATTATGATCCCCGTATTTGTGGTCCTTCCAATAAGAATGCAACACTTGTATTTATATAATTTTTATTTATTTATTTTTTTCTCTATCCAATAGAGTGAGAGAAAGAAAAGAAAAAAAAGAAATGGTACAGAAAAAACAAACACACAAATAGGGGAAATAACAAAGTGGAAAAATTTATTATGATCCCCGTATTTGTGGTCTTTCCAATAAGAATGAAACACTTGTATTTCTTTTTTTTTCTCTCTAATAGAGAGAGAAAGAAAGAAAAAGAAATGGAACAGAAAAAATAAAGCACACAAAAAGGGGAAAAGATAGCACAAAGTGAAAAAATTTATTAAAATTTATTATGAGCCTCGTATTTGTAGTCCTTCCAATAAGAATGCAACACATGTATTTTTCTTTTTCTTTTTTTCTCTCTCCAATAGAGAGAGAAAGAAAAAAATGGTACAAAAAATAAAGCATACAAAAAGGAGAAAATATAGCACAAAGTGGAAAAATTTATTATGATCCCCGTATTTGTGGTCCTTCCAATAAGAATGCAACACTTGTGTTTATCTTTTTTTCTTTTTTTTTCTCTCGAATAGAGAGAGAAAGAAAAAAAAAGAAATGGTACAGAAAAAATAAAGCACACAAAAAGGGAAAAAGATAGCACAAAGTGGAAAAATTTATTATGATCCCCGTATTTGTGGTCCTTCCAATAAGAATGCAACACTTGTATTTATTTTTTTTTTCTTTTTTTTCTCTCTAATAGAGAGAAAGAAAAAAAAAGAAATGGAACAGAAAAATTAAAGCACACAAAAGGGGAAAAGATAGCACAAAGTGGAAAAATTTATTAAAATTTGTTATGATCCTCGTATTTGTAGTCCTTCCAATAAGAATGCAACACTTGTATTTTTTTTTTCTTTTTTTCTCTCTCCAATTGAAAGAGAAAGAAAAAAAATGGTACAAAAAAAATATAGCACACAAAGAGGGGAAAAGATAGCACAAAGTAGAAAAATTTAATATGATCCCCGTATTTGTGGTCCTTCCAATAAGAATGCAACACTTGTATTTATTTTTTTTTCTTTTTTTTTCTCTCCAATAGAGAGAAAGAAAAAAAAATGGTACAGAAAAAATAAAGCACACAAAAAAGGGAAAATATAGCACAAAGTGGAAAAATTTATTATGATCCCCGTATTTGTGGTCCTTCTAATAAGAATGCAACACTTGTATTTATTTATTTTTTTCCTTTTTTTTTCTCTCTAATAGTGAGAGAAAGAAAAAAAAAAGAAATGGAACAGAAAAAATAAAGCACACAAAAAAAGGAAAAGATAGCACAAAGTGGAAAAATTTATTAAAATTTATTATGATCCTCGTATTTGTAGTCCTTCCAATAAGAATGCAACACTTGTATATTTTTTTCTTTTTTTCTTTCTCCAATAGAGAGAGAAAGAAAAAAAATGTTACAAAAAAAATAAAGCACACAAAAAGGGGAAAAAATAGCACAAAGTGGAAAAATTTATTATGATCCCCGTATTTGAGGTCCTTCCAATAAGACTGCAACACTTGTATTTATTTATTTTTTATTTTTTATTTTTTTCTCTCTCCAATAGAGAGAGAAAGAAAAAAAAGAAATGGTACAGAAAAATAAAGCACACAAAAAGGGGAAAAGATAGCACAAAGTGGAAAAATTTATTATGATCCCCTTATTTGTGGTCCTTCCAATAAGAATGTAACAATTGTATTTATTTTTTATTTTTCTTTTTTTTCTTAGTTTTTCTGTCCAATAGAGAGAGAAAGAAAAAAAAAGAAATGGTACAGAAAAAATAAAGCACACAAAAAGGGGAAAAGATTGCACAAAGTGGAAAAATTTATTATAATCCTTGTATTTGTGGTCCTTCTAATAAGAATGCAACACTTGTGTTTATCTTTTTTTCTTTTTTTTTCTCTCGAATAGAGAGAGAAAGAAAAAAAAAGAAATGGTACAGAAAAAATAAAGCACACAAAAAGGGAAAAAGATAGCACAAAGTGGAAAAATTTATTATGATCCCCGTATTTGTGGTCCTTCCAATAAGAATGCAACACTTGTATTTATTTTTTTTTTCTTTTTTTTTCTCTCTAATAGAGAGAAAGAAAAAAAAAGAAATGGAACAGAAAAATTAAAGCACACAAAAGGGGAAAAGATAGCACAAAGTGGAAAAATTTATTAAAATTTGTTATGATCCTCGTATTTGTAGTCCTTCCAATAAGAATGCAACACTTGTATTTTTTTTTTCTTTTTTTCTCTCTCCAATTGAAAGAGAAAGAAAAAAAATGGTACAAAAAAAATATAGCACACAAAGAGGGGAAAAGATAGCACAAAGTAGAAAAATTTAATATGATCCCCGTATTTGTGGTCCTTCCAATAAGAATGCAACACTTGTATTTATTTTTTTTTCTTTTTTTTTCTCTCCAATAGAGAGAAAGAAAAAAAAATGGTACAGAAAAAATAAAGCACACAAAAAAGGGAAAATATAGCACAAAATGGAAAAATTTATTATGATCCCCGTATTTGTGGTCCTTCTAATAAGAATGCAACACTTGTATTTATTTATTTTTTTCCTTTTTTTTTCTCTCTAATAGTGAGAGAAAAAAAAAAAGAAATGGAACAGAAAAAATAAAGCACACAAAAAAAGGAAAAGATAGCACAAAGTGGAAAAATTTATTAAAATTTATTATGATCCTCGTATTTGTAGTCCTTCCAATAAGAATGCAACACTTGTATATTTTTTTCTTTTTTTCTTTCTCCAATAGAGAGAGAAAGAAAAAAAATGTTACAAAAAAAATAAAGCACACAAAAAGGGGAAAAAATAGCACAAAGTGGAAAAATTTATTATGATCCCCGTATTTGAGGTCCTTCCAATAAGACTGCAACACTTGTATTTATTTATTTTTTATTTTTTATTTTTTTCTCTCTCCAATAGAGAGAGAAAGAAAAGAAAAGAAATGGTACAGAAAAAATAAAAACACACAAAAGGGGAGAATATAGCACAAAGTGGAAAAATTTATTATGATCCCCTTATTTGTGGTCCTTCCAATAAGAATGTAACAATTGTATTTATTTTTTATTTTTCTTTTTTTTCTTAGTTTTTCTGTCCAATAGAGAGAGAAAGAAAAAAAAAGAAATGGTACAGAAAAAATAAAGCACACAAAAAGGGGAAAAGATTGCACAAAGTGGAAAAATTTATTATAATCCTTGTATTTGTGGTCCTTCTAATAAGAATGCAACACTTGTATTTATTTTTTCTTTTTCTTTTTTTCTTTTTTTCTCTCTCCAATACAAAGAGAAAAAGAAAAAAGAAAAAAAATGGTACAGAAAAAATAAAGCACATAAAAAGGGGAAAAGATAGCACAAAGTGGAAATATTTATTATGATCCCCGTATTTGTGGTCCTTCCAATAAGAATGCAACACTTGTATTTATTTTTTTTTCTTTTTTTCTCTCTCCAATAGAGAGAGAAAGAAAAAAAAAGAAATGGTACAGAAAAAATAAAGCAAACAAAAAGGGGAAAAGATAGCACAAAGTGAAAAATTTATTATGATCCCCGTATTTGTGGTCCTTCCAATAAGAATGCAACACTTGTATTTAATTTTATTTTTTTTATTTTTTTCTCTCTCCAATAGAGAGAGAGAAAGTAAAGAAAAGAAATGAAATGGTACAGAAAAAATAAAAACACACAAAAGGGGAAAATATAGCACAAAGTGGAAAAATTTATTATGATCCCCGTATTTGTGGTCCTTCCAATAAGAAAGCAACACTTGTATTTAATATTTTTTTCTTTTTTTCTCTCTCCAATAGAGAGAGAAAGAAAAAAAATGGTACAGAAAAAATAAAGCACACAAAAGTGGGAAAAGATAGCACATAGTGGAAAAATTTATTATGATCCCCGTATTTGTGGTCCTTCCAATAAGAAGGCAAAACTTGTATTTATTTTTACTTTTTTTCTCTCTCCAATAGAGATAGAAAGAAAAACAAAAGAAAAGAAATGGTACAGAAAAATAAAGCACACAAAAAAGGGGAAAATATAGCACAAAGTGGAAAAATTTATTATGATACCCGTATTTGTGGTCCTTCCAATAAGAATGTAACAATTGTATTTATTTTTTATTTTTCTTTTTTTTCTTAGTTTTTCTGTCCAATAGAGAGAGAAAGAAAAAAAAAGAAATGGTACAGAAAAATAAAGCACACAAAAAGGGGAAAAGATAGCACAAAGTGGAAAAATTTATTATGATCCCCGTATTTGTGGTCCTTCCAATAAGAATACAACACCTGTATTTATTTTTTCTTTTTTTTCTCTCCAATAGAGAGAGAAAGAAAAAAAAGAAAGAAATGGTACAGAAAAAAAAAGCACAAAAAAGGGGAAAAGATAGCACAAAGTGGAAAAATTTATTATGATCCCCGTATTTGTGGTCCTTCCAATAAGAATGCAACACTTGTATTTTTTATTTATTTATTTTTATTTTTTCTCTCTCCAATAGAGAGAGAAAGAAAAGAAAAGAAAAGAAACGGTACAGAAAAAATAAAAACACACAAAAAGGGGAAATATAGCACAAAGTGGAAAAATTTATTATGATCCCCGTATTTGTGGTCCTTCCAATAAGAATGCAACACTTGTATTTATTTATTTTTCTTTTTTTCTCTCTCCAATAGAGAGAGAAAGAAAAAAAAGAAATGGTACAGATAAAATAAATCAAACAAAAAGGGGAAAAGATAGCACAAAGTGAAAAATTTATTATGATCCCCGTATTTGTGGTCCTTCCAATAAGAATGTAACACTTGTATTTAGTTTCTTTTTCTTTTTTTCTCTCTCCAATAGATAGAGAAAGCAAAAAAAAGAAATGGTACAGAAAAAATAAAGCACACAAAAAGGGGAAAAGATAGCACAAACTGGAAAAATTTATTATGATCCCCGTATTTGTGGTCCTTCCAATAAGAATGCAACACTTGTATTTATTTATTTTTTCTTTTTTCTCTCTCCAATACAGAGAGAAAGAAAAAAAGAGAAATGGTACAGAAAAAAAAAAGCACAAAAAAGGGGAAAAGATAGCACAAAGTGGAAAAATTTATTATGATCCCCGTATTTGTGGTCCTTCCAATAAGAATGCAACACTTGTATTTATTTATTTTTTATTTTTTTATTTATTTTTCTCTCCAATAGAGAGAGAG
Source organism: Gastrolobium bilobum (assembly GCF_033153095.1). Taxonomy (NCBI): domain Eukaryota; kingdom Viridiplantae; phylum Streptophyta; class Magnoliopsida; order Fabales; family Fabaceae; genus Gastrolobium; species Gastrolobium bilobum. The sequence goes on along the minus strand of NW_026897063.1, from coordinate 10,755 downwards.
AAAGAAAAGAAAAGAAAAAATACAGAAAAAATAAAAACACACAAAAAGGGGAAAATATAGCACAAAGTGGAAAAATTTATTATGATCCCCGTATTTGTGGTCCTTCCAAGAAGAATGCAACACTTGTATTTATTTTTTCTTTTATTTTTTCTTTTTTCTCTCTCCAATAGAGAGAGAAAGGAAAAGAAAAGAAAAATGGTACAGAAAAAATAAAGCACACAAAAAGGGGAAAAGATAGCACAAAGTGGAAAAATTTATTGTGATCCCCGTATTTGTGGTCCTTCCAATAAGAATGCAACGCCTGTATTTATTTTTTTTTATTTTTTTTCTCTCCAATAGAGAGAGAAAGAAAAGAAATGGTACAGAAAAAATAAAAACACACAAAAAGGGGAAAATATAGCACAAAGTGGAAAAATTTATTTTGATCCCCGTATTTGTGGTCCTTCAAATAAGAATGCCACACTTGTATTTTTTTTCTTTTTTTCTCTCTCCAATAGAGAGAGAAAGAAAAAAATGGTAAAAAAAAAATAAAACACACAAAAAATGGAAAAGATAGCACAATGTGGACAAATTTAATATGATCCCCTTATTTGTGGTCTTTCCAATAAGAATGCAACACTTGTATTTATTTATTTTTTATTTTTTTATTTTTTTTCTCTCTCCAATAGAGAGAGAAAGAAAAGAAAAGAAAAGAAACGATAGAGAAAAAATAAAAACAAACAAAAAGGGGAAAATATAGCACAAAGTGGAAAAATTTATTTTGATCCCCGTATTTGTGGTCCTTGCAATAAGAATGCAACACTTGTATTTTTTTTTCTTTTATTTTTTATTTTTTTCTCTCTCCAATAGTGAGAGAAAGAAAAAGAAAAGAAAATAATGGTACAGAAAAAATAAAGCACACAAAAAGGGGAAAAGATAGCACAAAGTGGAAAAATTTATTGTGATCCCCGGATTTGTGGTCTTCCAATAAGAATGCAACCCTTGTATTTATTTATTTTTATTTTTTTTTTCTCTCCAATAGAGAGAGAAAGAAAAGAAAAGAAAAGAAAAGAAATGGTACAAAAAAATAAAAACACACAAAAAGGGGAAAATATAGCACAAATTGGAAAAATTTATTATGATCCTCGTATTTGTGGTCCTTCCAATAAGAATGCAACACTTGTATTTATTTTTTTTTCATTTTTTTCATTTTTTCTCTGTCCAATAGAGAGAGAAAGAAAAAAAAGAAATGGTACACAAAAAATAAAGCACACAAAAAGGGGAAAAGATAGCACAAAGTGGAAAAATTTAATATGATCCCCGTATTTGTGGTCCTTCCAATAAGAATGCAACACTTGTATTTATTTATTTTTTATTATTTTATTTTTTTGTCTCTCCAATAGAGAAAGAAAAGAAAAGAAAAGAAATGGTACAGAAAAAATAAAAACACACAAAAAGGGGAAAATATAGCACAAAGTGGAAAAATTTATTATGATCCCCGTATTTGTGGTCCTTCCAATAAGAATGCAACACTTGTATTTATTTATTTTTTCTTTTTTTTCTCTCCAATACAGAGAGAAAGAAAAAAAAAAAGAAATGGTACAGAAAAAATAGAGCACACAAAAAGGGGAAAAGATAGCACAAAGTGGAAGAATTTATTATGATCCCCGTATTTGTGGTCCTTCCAATAAGAATGCAACACTTGTATTTATTTTTTCTTTTATTTTTTCTTTTTTCTCTCTCTCCAATAGAGAGAGAAAGGAAAAGAAAAGAAAAGAATGGTACAGAAAAAATAAAGCACACAAAAAGGTGAAAAGATAGCACAAAGTGGAAAAATTTATTGTGATCCCCGTATTTGTGGTTCTTCCAATAAGAATGCAACCCTTGTATTTATTTTTTTTTATTTTTTTCTCTCCAATAGAGAGAGAAAGAAAAGAAATGGTACACAAAAAATAAAAACACATAAAAAGGGGAAAATATAGCACAAAGTGGAAAAATTTATTCTGATCCCCGTATTTGTGGTCCTTCCAATAAGAATGCAACACTTTTATTTTTTATTTTTTCTCTCTCCAATAGAGAGAGAAAGAAAAAGAAAAGAAAAGAAATGATACAGAAAAAATAAAGCAGACAAAAAGGGGAAAAGATAGCACAAAGTGGAAAAATTTATTATGATCCCCGTATTTGTGGTCCTTCCAATAAGAATGCAACACTTGTATTCATTTTTTTTTCTTTTTTTTCTCTGCAATAGAGAGAGAGAGAAAAAAAATGGCACAGAAAAATAAAGCACACAAAAAGGGGAAAAGATAGCACAAAGTGGAAAAATTTATTGTGATCCCCTTATTTGTGGTCCTTCCATTAAGAATACAACACTTGTATTTATTTTTTTATTTATTTTCTCTGTCCAATAGAGAGAGAAAGAATAAAAAAGAAATAGTATAGAAAAATAAAGCACACAAAAAGGGGAAAAGATAGCACAAAGTGGAAAAATTTATTATGATACCCGTATTTGTGGTCCTTCCAATAAGAATGTAACAATTGTATTTATTTTTTATTTTTCTTTTTTTTCTTAGTTTTTCTGTCCAATAGAGAGAGAAAGAAAAAAAAAAGAAATTGTATAGAAAAATAAAGCACACAAAAAGGGGAAAAGATAGCACAAAGTGGAAAAATTTATTATGATCCCCGTCTTTGTGGTCCTTCCAATAAGAATACAACACTTGTATTTATTTTTTATTTTCTTTTTTTATTAGTTTTTCTGTCCAATAGAGAGAGAAAGAAAAAAAAAGAAATGGTACAGAAAAATAAGGCACACAAAAAGGGGAAAAGATAGCACAAAGTGGAGAAATTTATTATGATCCCTGTAATTGTGGTCCTTCCAATAAGAATACAACACTTGTATTTATTTATTTATATTTTTTTTTTCTCTCTCCAATAAAGAGAGAAAGAAAAAAAAGAAAAGAAATGGTACAGAATAAATAAAGCACACAAAAAGTGGTAAAAAAAGCACAAAGTGGAAAAATTTATTAAAACGTATTATGATCCTCGTATTTGTGGTCCTTCCCATAAGAATGCAACACTTGTATTTATTTTTTTATTTTTCTTTTTTCTCTCTCCAATAGAGAGATAAAGAAAAAAAATGGTAAAAAAAAAAATGAAGCACACAAAAAGGGGAAAAGATAGCACAAAGTGGAAAAATTTATTATGATCCCCGTATTTGTGGTCCTTCCAATAAGAATGCAACACTTGTATTTTTTATTTTTTTATTTTTATTTTTTTTCTCTCCAATAGAGAGAGAAAGAAAAGAAAAGAAAAGAAACGGTACATAAAAAATAAAAACACACAAAAAGGGGAAATATAGCACAAAGTGGAAAAATTTATTATGATCCCCGTATTTGTGGTCCTTCCAATAAGAATGCAACACTTGTATTTATTTTTTTTCCTTTTTTTCTCTCTCCAATAGAGAGAGAAAGAAAAAAAAAATGGTACAGAAAAAATAAAGCAAACAAAAAGGGGAAAAGATAGCACAAAGTGAAAAATTTATTATGATCCCCGTATTTGTGGTCCTTCCAATAAGAATGCAACATTTGTATTTTATTTTATTTTTTTTATTTTTTTCTCTCTCCAATAGAGAGAGAGAGAAAGAAAAGAAAGGAAATGGTACAGAAAAAATAAAAACACACAAAAGGGGAAAATATAGCACAAAGTGGAAAAATTTATTATGATCCCCGTATTTGTGGTCCTTCCAATAAGAAAGCAACACTTGTATTTAATTTTTTTTCATATTTTCTCTATGCCAAAGAGAGAGAAAGAAAAAAAAAAGAAATTGTACAAAAAAAATAAAGCACACAAAAGGGGAAAAGATAGCACAAAGTGGAAAAATTTATTATGATCCCCGTATTTGTGGTCCTTCCAATAAGAATGCAACACTTGTATTTTTTTTTCTTTTTTTTCTCTCTCCAATAGAGAGAGAAAGAAAAAAAAAATGGTACAAAAAAATAAAGCACACAAAAAGGGGAAAAGATAGCACAAAGTGGAAAAATTTATTATGATCCCCGTATTTGTGGTCCTTCCAATAAGAATGTAACACTTGTATTTATTTTTTATTTTTCTTTTTTTTTTTTTTTTCTCTCCAATAGAGAGAGAAAGAAAAAAAAAGAAATGGTACAGGAAAAATAAAGCACACAAAAAGGGGAAAAGATAGCACAAAGTGGAAAAATTTATTATGATCCCCGTATTTGTGGTCCTTCCAATAAGAATGCAACACTTGTATTTTTTATTTTTTTTTTATTTTTTTTTTCTCTCCAATAGAGAGAGAAAGAAAAGAAAAGAAAAGAAATGGTACAGAAAAAATAAAAACACACAAAAAGGGGAAAATATAGCACAAAGTGGAAAAATTTATTATGATCCCCGTATTTGTGGTCCTTCCAATAAGAATGCAACACTTGTATTTATTTTTTTTCTTTTTTTCTCACTCCAATAAAGAGAAAGAAAAAAAAAAGAAATGGTACAGAAAAAATAAAGCAAACAAAAAGGGGAAAAGATAGCACAAAGTGAAAAATTTATTATGATCCCCGTATTTGTGGTCCTTCCAATAAGAATGTAACACTTGTATTTATTTTCTTTTTCTTTTTTTCTCTCTCCAATAGATAGAGAAATAAAAAAAAAGAAATGGTACAGAAAAAATAAAGCACACAAAAAGGGGAAAAGATAGCACAAAGTGGAAAAATTTATTATGATCCCCGTATTTGTGGTCCTTCCAATAAGAATGCAACACTTGTATTTATTTTTTTTTATTTTTTTATTTTTTTTTCTCTCTCCAATAGAGAGACAGAAAAAAAAATGGTACAGAAAAAATAAAGCAAACAAAAAGGGGTAAAGATAGCACAAAGTGAAAAATTTATTATGATCCCCGTATTTGTGGTCCTTCCAATAAGAATGCAACACTTGTATTTATTTTTTTTTCTTTTTTTCTCTCTCCAATACAGAGAGAAAGAAAAAAAAAGAAATGGTACAGAAAAAATAACGCACACAAAAAGGGGAAAAGATAGCACAAAGTGGAAAAATTTATTATGATCCCCGTATTTGTGGTTCTTCCAATAAGAATGCAACACTTGTATTTAATTTTATTTTATTTTATTTTTTTCTCTCTCCAATAGAGAGAGAGAAAGTAAAGAAAAGAAATGAAATGGTACAGAAAAAATAAAAACACACAAAAGGGGAAAATATAGCACAAAGTGGAAAAATTTATTATGATCCCCGTATTTGTGGTCCTTCCAATAAGAAAGCAACACTTGTATTTATTTATTTTTATATTTTTTTATTTTTTTCTCTGTCCAATAGAGAGAGAAAAAAAAAAAAGAAATGGTACAGAAAAAATAAAGCACACAAAAAGGGGAAAAGATAGCACAAAGTGGAAAAATTTATTATGATCCCCGTATTTGTGGTCCTTCCAATAAGAATGCAACACTTGTATTTATTTTTTTTTTTGTTTTCTCTCTCCAATAGAGAGAGAAAGAAAAAAAAAAAAATGAAATGGTACAGAAAAAATAACGCACACAAAAAGGGGAAAAGATAGCACACAGTGGAAAAATTTATTATGATCCCCGTATTTGTGGTCCTTCCAATAAGAATGCAACACTTGTATTTATTTTTTTTTCTTTTTTTCTCTCTCCAATAGAGAGAGAAATAAAAAAAAAAGAAATGGTACAGAAAAAATAAAGCACACAAAAAGGGGAAAAGATAGCACAAAGTGGAAAAATTTATTATGATCCCCGTATTTGTGGTCCTTCCAATAAGAATGCAACACTTGTATTTTTTTATTTATTTATTTTTTCTCTCCAATAGAGAGAGAAAGAAAAGAAAAGAAATGGTACAGAAAAAATAAAAACACACAAAAAGGGGAAAATATAGCACAAAGTGGAAAAATTTATTATGATCCCCGTATTTGTGGTCCTTCCAATAAGAATGCAACACTTGTATTTATTTTTTTTTCTTTTTTTCTCTCTCCAATAGATATAGAAAGAAAAACAAAAAAAAAGAAATGGTACAGAAAAAATAAAGCAAACAAAAAGGGGAAAAGATAGCACAAAGTGAAAAATTTATTATGATCCCCGTATTTGTGGTCCTTCCAATAAGAATGTAACACTTGTATTTATTTTCTTTTTCTTTTTTTTTCTCTCCAATAGATAGAGAAAGAAAAAAAAGAAATGGTACAGAAAAAATAAAGCACACAAAAAGGGGAAAAGATAGCACAAAGTGGAAAAATTTATTATGATCCCCGTATTTGTGGTCCTTCCAATAAGAATGCAACACTTGTATTTATTTTTTTTTATTTTTTTATTTTTTTCTCTCTCCAATAGAGAGAGAAAGAAAAAAAAAAGAAAAGAAATGGTACAGAAAAAATAAAAACACACAAAAAGGGGAAAATATAGCACAAAGTGGAAAAATTTATTATGATCCCCGTATTTGTGGTCCTTCCAATAAGAATGCAACACTTGTATTTATTTTTTTTTTCTTTTTTTCTCTCTGTAATAGAGAGAGAAAGAAAAAAAAAAGAAATGGTACAGAAAAAATAAAGCACACAAAAAGCGGAAAAGATACCACAAAGTGGAAAAATTTATTATGATCCCCGTATTTGTGGTTCTTCCAATAAGAATGCAACACTTGTATTTTATTTTATTTTATTTTATTTTTTTCTCTCTCCAATAGAGAGAGAGAAAGTAAAGAAAAGAAATGAAATGGTACAGAAAAAATAAAAACACACAAAAGGGGAAAATATAGCACAAAGTGGAAAAATTTATTATGATCCCCGTATTTGTGGTCCTTCCAATAAGAAAGCAACACTTGTATTTAATTTTTTTTCTTTTTTTCTCTCTCCAATAGAGAGAGAAAGAAAAAAAAGAAATGGAACAGAAAAAATAAAGCAAACAAAAAGGGGAAAAGATAGCACAAAGTGAAAAATTTATTATGATACCCGTATTTGTGGTCCTTCCAATAAGAATGTAACACTTGTATTTATTTTCTTTTTCTTTTTTTCTCTCTCCAATAGATAGAGAAATAAAAAAAAAATGGTACAGAAAAATAAAGCACACAAAAAGGGGAAAAGATAGCACAAAGTGGAAAAATTTATTATGATCCAAGTAAATGTGGACCCTCAAATAAGAATGCAACACGAGTATTTATTTTTTTTTCTTTTTTTCTCTCTCCAATAGAGAGAGAAAGAAAAAAAAGAAATGGTACAGAAAAAATAAAGCACACAAAAAGGGGAAAAGATAGCACAAAGTGAAAAATTTATTATGATCCCCGTATTTGTGGTCCTTCCAATAAGAATGTAACACTTGTATTTATTTTCTTTTTCTTTTTTTCTCTCTCCAATAGATAGAGAAAGAAAGAAAAAAGAAATGGTACAGAAAAAATAAAGCACACAAAATGGGGAAAATATAGCACAAAGTGGAAAAATTTATTATGATCCCCGTATTTGTGGTTCTTCCAATAAGAATGCAACACTTGTATTTAATTTTTTTTTTTTTTCTCTCCAATAGAGAGAGAGAAAGTAAAGAAAAGAAATGAAATGGTACAGAAAAAATAAAAACACACAAAAGGGGAAAATATAGCACAAAGTGGAAAAATTTATTATGATCCCCGTATTTGTGGTCCTTCCAATAAGAAAGCAACACTTGTATTTAATTTTTTTTCTTTTTTTCTCTCTCCAATAGAGAGAGAAAGAAAAAAAAATGGTACAGAAAAAATAAAGCACACAAAAAGGGGAAAAGATAGCACAAAGTGGAAAAATTTATTATGATCCCCGTATTTGTTGTCCTTCCAATAAGAATGCAACACTTGTATTTATTTTTACTTTTTCTTTTTTTTTCTTTTTTTTCTTTTTTTCTCTCTCCAATAGAGAGAAAAAGAAAAAAAAAAAGAAATGGTACAGAAATATAAAGCACACAAAAAGGGGAAAAGATAGCACAAAGTGGAAAAATTTATTATGATCCCCGTATTTGTGGTCCTTCCAATAAGAATGCAACACTTGTATTTTTTATTTATTTATTTTTATTTTTTCTCTCTCCAATAGAGAGAGAAAGAAAAGAAAAGAAAAGAAACGGTACAGAAAAAATAAAAACACACAAAAAGGGGAAATATAGCACAAAGTGGAAAAATTTATTATGATCCCCGTATTTGTGGTCCTTCCAATAAGAATGCAACACTTGTATTTATTTTTTTTCTTTTTTTTTCTCTCCAATAGAGAGAGAAAGAAAAAAAAGAAATGGTACAGAAAAAATAAAGCAAACAAAAAGGGAAAAAGATAGCACAAAGTGAAAAATTTATTATGATCCCCGTATTTGTGGTCCTTCCAATAAGAATGTAACACTTGTATTTATTTTTTCTTTTTTTCTCTCTCCAATAGATAGAGAAAGCAAAAAAAAGAAATGGTACAGAAAAAATAAAGCACACAAAAAGGGGAAAAGATAGCACAAACTGGAAAAATTTATTATGATCCCCGTATTTGTGGTCCTTCCAATAAGAATGCAACACTTGTATTTATTTATTTTTTCTTTTTTTCTCTCTCCAATACAGAGAGAAAGAAAAAAAGAGAAATGGTACAGAAAAAAAAAAGCACAAAAAAGGGGAAAAGATAGCACAAAGTGGAAAAATTTATTATGATCCCCGTATTTGTGGTCCTTCCAATAAGAATGCAACACTTGTATTTATTTATTTTTTATTTTTTTATTTATTTTTCTCTCCAATAGAGAGAGAGAAAGAAAAGAAAAGAAATAATACAGAAAAAATAAAAACACACAAAAAGGGGAAAATATAGCACAAAGTGGAAAAATTTATTATGATCCCCGTATTTGTGGTAAGAATGCAACACTTGTATTTATTTTTTCTTTTATTTTTTCTTTTTCTCTCTCCAATAGAGAGAGAAAGGAAAAGAAAAGAAAAATGGTACAGAAAAAATAAAGCACACAAAAAGGGGAAAAGATAGCACAAAGTGGAAAAATTTATTGTGATCCCCGTATTTGTGGTCCTTCCAATAAGAATGCAACGCCTGTATTTATTTTTTTTATTTTTTTTCTCTCCAATAGAGAGAGAAAGAAAAGAAATGGTACAGAAAAAATAAAAACACACAAAAAGGGGAAAATATAGCGCAAAGTGGAAAAATTTATTTTGATCCCCGTATTTGTGGTCCTTCAAATAAGAATGCCACACTTGTATTTTTTTTCTTTTTTCTCTCTCCAATAGAGAGATAAACAAAAAAAATGGTAAAAAAAAAATAAAACACACAAAAAATGGAAAAGATAGCACAATGTGGAAAAATTTAATATGATCCCCTTATTTGTGGTCTTTCCAATAAGAATGCAACACTTGTATTTATTTTTTTTTTATTTTTTTATTTTTTTTCTCTCTCCAATAGAGAGAGAAAGAAAAGAAACGAAAAGAAACGGTAGAGAAAAATTAAAAACAAACAAAAAGGGGAAAATATAGCACAAAGTGGAAAAATTTATTATGATCCCCGTATTTGTGGTCCTTGCAATAAGAATGCAACACTTGTATTTTTTTTTCTTTTATTTTTTATTTTTTTCTCTCTCCAATAGTGAGAGAAAGAAAAAGAAAAGAAAATAACGGTACAGAAAAAATAAAGCACACAAAAAGGGGAAAAGATAGCACAAAGTGGAAAAATTTATTGTGATCCCCGGATTTGTGGTCTTCCAATAAGAATGCAACCCTTGTATTTATTTATTTATTTTTTTTTTTTTCTCCAATAGAGAGAGAAAGAAAAGAAAAGAAAAGAAAAGAAATGGTACAGAAAAAATAAAAACACACAAAAAGGGGAAAATATAGCACAAATTTGAAAAATTTATTATGATCCTCGTATTTGTTGTCCTTCCAATAAGAATGCAACACTTGTATTTATTTTTTTTTCATTTTTTTCATTTTTTCTCTGTCCAATAGAGAGAGAAAGAAAAAAAAGAAATGGTACACAAAAAATAAAGCACACAAAAAGGGGAAAAGATAGCACAAAGTGGAAAAATTTATTATGATCCCCGTATTTGTGGTCCTTCCAATAAGAATGCCACACTTGTATTTTTTTTCTTTTTTTTTCTCTCCAATAGAGAGAGAAAGAAAAAAAATGGTAAAAAAAAAATAGAGCACACAAAAAGGGAAAAAGATAGCACAAAGTGGAAAAATTTAATATGATCCCCGTATTTGTGGTCCTTCCAATAAGAATGCAACACTTGTATTTATTTATTTTTTATTATTTTATTTTTTTGTCTCTCCAATAGAGAAAGAAAAGAAAAGAAAAGAAATGGTACAGAAAAAATAAAAACACACAAAAAGGGGAAAATATAGCACAAAGTGGAAAAATTTATTATGATCCCCGTATTTGTGGTCCTTCCAATAAGAATGCAACACTTGTATTTATTTATTTTTTCTTTTTTTCTCTCTCCAATACAGAGAGAAAGAAAAAAAAAAGAAATGGTACAGAAAAAATAGAGCACACAAAAAGGGGAAAAGATAGCACAAAGTGGAAGAATTTATTATGATCCCCGTATTTGTGGTCCTTCCAATAAGAATGCAACACTTGTATTTATTTTTTCTTTTATTTTTTCTTTTTTCTCTCTCTCCAATAGAGAGAGAAAGGAAAAGAAAAGAAAAGAATGGTACAGAAAAAATAAAGCACACAAAAAGGTGAAAAGATAGCACAAAGTGGAAAAATTTATTGTGATCCCCGTATTTGTGGTCCTTCCAATAAGAATGCAACCCTTGTATTTATTT
>NW_026897062.1:0-27960 GCF_033153095.1 Gastrolobium bilobum | reverse complement strand
ACACATGGGTATGGATTCAGATCTGGCAAAGCATGAGACATGAAGCTCCAAAGTGGATTAACCCGAGAAGGAAGTTCCTGGCGCGCAAACACTGATCTGTCCAAAAGCTATGAAGCCTTGAGAAGTTGAAGCACAAGGGATCACTTTGAGGCAAGAGAAACCAAGGAGTGAATTGCGGAAGAGGGCTTAGGACTCAAAAATTTGATGGGTTGGAATCTTACTACATGAGACAAATTTGAAGGCTATATAAGGGTGAAAGAAGCCAAGCAAATGGACACTCGTTCCTTCAAGTCTTGCACACATGGGTATGGATTCAGATCTGGCAAAGCATGAGACAGGTAAATAGGCCTTAGGAATCTTAGTTTGAAGCTCCAAGGTGGATTAACCCGAGAAGGAAGTTCCTAGCGCGCAAACACTGATCTGTCCAAAAGCTATGAAGCCTTGAGAAGTTGAAGCACAAGGGATCACTTTGAGGCAAGAGAAACCAAGGAGTGAATTGCGGAAAAGGCTTAGGACTCAGAAATTTAATGGGTTTGAATCTTAACACATGACACAAATTTGAAGGCTATAAGGGTGAAAGAAGGCAAGCAACTGGACACTCGTTCCTTCAAGTCTTGTACAAATGGGTATGGATTCAGATCTGGCAAAGCATGAGACAAGGCCTTAGGAATCTTAGTTTGAAGCTCCAAGGTGAATTAACCCGAGAAGGAAGTTCCTAGCGCGCAAACACTGATCTGTCCAAAAGCTATGAAGCCTTGAGAAGTTGAAGCACAAGGATCACTTTGAGGCAAGAGAAACCAAGGAGTGAATTGCGGAAGAGGGCTTAGGACTCGAAATTTCATGGGTTTGAATCTTACCACATGAAACAAATTTGAAGGCTAGCAGGGTGAAAGAAGCTGAGCAAGTGGACACTCGTTCCTTCAAGTCTTGAACACATGGATATGGAATCAGATCTGGCAAAGCAAGAGACAATTAACTAGGCCTTAGGAATATTAGTTTGAAGCTACAAGGTGGTTTAACCCGAGAAGGAAGTTCCTAGCACGCAAACACTGATCTGTCCAAAAGCTATGAAGCCTTGAGAAGTTGAAGCACAAGTGATCACTTTGAGGCAAGAGAAACCAAGGAGTGAATTGAGGAAGATGGCTTAGGACTCAAGATTTAATGGGTTTGGATCTTACCACATAATACAAATTTGAAGGCTATAAGGGTGAAATAAGCCAAGGAGTGGACACTCGTTCCTTCATGTCTTGTACACATGGGTGTGGATTCAGATCTGGCAAAGCATGAGACAAGCAACTAGGCCTTAGGAATCTTAGTTTGAAGCTCCAAGGTGGATTAACCCGAGAAGGAAGTTCCTAGCGCGCAAACACTGATATGTCCAAAACCTATGAAGCCTTGAGAAGTTGAAGCACAAGTGATCACTTTGAGGCAAGAGAAACCAAGGAGTGAATTGAGGAAGATGGCTTAGGACTCAAAATTTAATGGGTTTGGATCTTACCACATAAGACAAATTTGAAGGCTATAAGGGTGAAAGAAGCCAAGGAAGTGGACACTCGTTCCTTCATGTCTTGTACACATGGGTATGGATTCAGATCTGGCAAAGCATGAGACAGGTAAGTAGGCCTTAGGAATCTTAGTTTGAAGCTCCAAGGTGGATTAACCCGAGAAGGAAGTTCCTAGCGCGCAAACACTGATCTGTCCAAAAGCTATGAAGGCTTGAGAAGTTGAAGCACAAGGGATCACTTTGAGGCAAGAGAAACCAAGGAGTGAATTGAGGAAGATGGCTTAGGTCTCAGAAATTTCATGGGTTTGAATCTTACCACATGAGACAACTTTGAAGGCTATAAGGGTGACAGAAACTAAGCAAGTGGACACTCGTTCCTTCAAGTCTTGTACACATGGGTATGGATTCAGATCTGGCAAAGCATGAGACAAGTAACTATGCCTTAGGAATCTTAGTTTGATGCTCCAAGGTGGATTAACCTGAGAAGGAAGTTCCTAGCGCACAAACACTGATCTATCCAAAAGCAATAAAGCCTTGAGAAGTTGAACCACAAGGGATAATTTTGAGGCAAGAGAAATGAAGGAGTGAATTGAGGAAGAGGGCTTAGGACTCAGAAATTTCATGGGTTTAAATGTTACCAGAAGACACAAATTTGAAGGCTATAAGGTTTAAAGAAGCTAAGCAAGTGGACACTCGTTCCTTCAAGTCTTGTACACATGGATATGGATTCAGATCTGGCAAAGCATGAGACAGGTAAATAGGCCTTAGGAATCTTACTTTGAGGCTCCAAGGGGATTAACCCGAGATGGAAGTTCCTAGCGTGCAAACACTGGTCTGTCCAAAAGCTATGAAGCCTTGAGAAGTTGAAGCATAAGGGATCACTTTGAGGCAAGAGAAACCAAGGAGTGAATTGAGGAAGATGGCTTAGGTCTCAGAAATTTCATGGGTTTGAATCTTATCATATAAGACAAATTTGAAGGCTATATAAGGGTGAAAGATGCTATGAAGGTGGACACTCGTTCCTTCATGTCTTGTGCACATGGGTATGGATTCAGATCTGGCAAAGCATGAGACAGGTGAGTAGGCCTTAGGAATCTTAGGTTGAAGCTACAAGGTGGATTAACCCGAGAAGGAAGTTCCTAGAACGCAAATACTAATCTGTCCAAAAGCTATGAAGCCTTGAGAAGTTGAAGCACAAGTGATCACTTTGAGGCAAGAGAAACCAAGGAGTGAATTGAGGAATATGGCTTAGGACTCAGAAACTTCATGGGTTTAAATGTTACCAGAAGAGACAAATTTGAAGGCTATAAGGGTTAAAGAAGCTAACCAAGTGGACACTCGTTCCTTCAAGTCTTGTACACATGGATATGGATTCAGATCTTGTAAAGTATGAGACAGGTAAGTAGGCCTTAGGAATCTTACTTTGAGGCTCCAAGGGGATTAACCCCAGAAGGAAGTTCCTAGCGCGCAAACACTGGTTTGTCCAAAATCTATGAAGCCATGAGAAGTTGAAGCATAAGGGATCACTTTGAGGCAAGATAAACCAAGGAGTGAATTAAGGAAGATGGCTTAGGTTTCAGAAATTTAATGGGTTTGAATCTTACCACATGAGACAACTTTGAAGGCTATAAGGGTGAAAGAAGCTAAGCAAATGGACACTCGTTCCTTCAAGTCTTGTACACATGGGTATGGATTCAGATCTGGCAAAGCATGAGACAAGTAACTAGGCCTTAGTAATCTTAGTTTGATGCTACAAGGTGGATTAACCCCAGAAGGAAGTTCCTAGCGCGCAAACACTTATTTATCCAAAAGCAATAAAGTCTTGAGAAGTTGAACCACAAGGAATCATTTTGAGGCAAGAGAAACCAAGGAGTGAATTGAGGAAGAGGGCTTAGGACTCGAAATTTCATGAGTTTGATTCTTACCACATGAAACAAATTTGAAGGCTAGAAGGGTGAAAGATGCTGAGCAAGTGGACACCCGTTCCTTCAAGTCTTGAACACATGGATGGAATCAGATCTGGCAAAGCATGAGACAATTAACTAGGCCTTAGGAATATTAGCTTGATGCTCTAAGATGGATTAACCCGAGAAGGAAGTTCCTAGTGCGCAAACACTGATCTGTCCAAAAGCTCTGAATCCTTGCGAAGTTTCAGCACAAGTGATCACTTTAAGGCAAGAGAAACCATGGAGTGAATTGAGGAAGATGGTTTAGGACTCGAAATTTAATAGGTTTGGATCTTACCACATGAGACAAATTTGAACGCTATAAAGGTGAAAGAAGCCAAGCAAGTGGACACTCGTTCCTTCATGTCTTGTACACATGGGTATGGATTCAGATCTGGCAAAGCATGAGACAAGGCCTTAGGAATCTTAGTTTGAAGCTCCAAGCTGGATTAACCCGAGAAGGAAGTTCCTAGCGCGCAAACACTGATATGTCCAAAAGCTATGAAGCCTTGAGAAGTTGAAGCACAAGTGATCACTTTGAGGTAAGAGAAACCAAGGAGTGAATTGAGGAAGATGGCTTAGGACTCAAAATTTAATGGGTGTGGATCTTACCACATAAGACAAATTTGAAGGCTATAAGGGTGAAAGAAGCCAAGGAAGTGGACACTCGTTCCTTCATGTCTTGTACACATGGGTATGGATTCAGATCTGGCAAAGCATGAGACAGGTAAGTAGGCCTTAGGAATCTTAGTTTGAAGCTCCAAGGTGGATTAACCTGAGAAGGAACTTCCTAGCGCGCAAACACTGTTCTGTCCAAAAGCTATGAAGGCTTGAGAAGTTGAAGCCCAAGGGCTCACTTTGAGGCAAGAGAAACCAAGGAGTGAATTGAGGAAGATGGCTTAGGTCTCAGAAATTTCATGGGTTTGAATCTTACCACATGAGACAACTTTGAAGGCTATAAGGGTGACAGAAACTAAGCAAGTGGACACTCGTTCCTTCAAGTCTTGTACACATGGGTATGGATTCAGATCTGGCAAAGCATGAGACAAGTAACTATGCCTTAGGAATCTTAGTTTGATGCTCCAAGGTGGATTAACCCGAGAAGGAAGTTCCTAGCGCGCAAACACTGATCTATCCAATAGCAATAAAGCCTTGAGAAGTTGAACCACAAGGGATCATTTTGAGGCAAGAGAAATCAAGGAGTGAATTGAGGAAGAGGGCTTAGGACTCAGAAATTTCATGGGTTTAAATGTTACCATAAGAGACAAATTTGAAGGCTATAAGGGTTAAAGAAGCTAAGCAAGTGGATACTCGTTCCTTCAAGTCTTGTACACATGGATATGGATTCAGATCTGGCAAAGCATGAGACAGGTAAGTAGGCCTTATGAATCTTACTTTGAGGCTCCAAGGGGATTAACCCCAGAAGGAAGTTTCTAGCGCGGAAACACTGGTCTGTCCAAAAGCTATGAAACCTTGAGAAGTTGAAGCATAAGGGATCACTTTGAAGCAAGAGAAACCAAGGAGTGAATTGAGGAAGATGGTTTAGGTTTCAGAAATTTAATGGGTTTGAATCTTACCACATGAGACAACTTTGAAGGCTATAAGGGTGAAAGAAGCTAAGCAAATGGACACTCGTTCCTTCAAGTCTTGCACACATGGGTATGGATTCAGATCTGGCAAAGCATGACACAAGTAAGTAGGCCTTAGGAATCTTAGTTTGAAGCTCCAAGGTGGATTAACCCGAGAAGGAAGTTCCTAGCGCGCAAACACTGATCTGTCCAAAAGCTATGAAGCCTTGAGAAGTTGAAGCAAGAGGGATCACTTTCAGGCAAGAGAAACCAAGGAGTGAATTGAGGAAGCTGGCTTAGGTCTCAGAAATTTCATGGGTTTGAATCTTATCATATAAGACAAATTTGAAGGCTATATAAGGGTGAAAGATGCTATGAAGGTGGACACTCGTTCCTTCAAGTCTTGTACACATGGGTGTGGATTCACATCTGGCAAACCATAAGACAGGAAACTAGGCCCTAGGAATCTTAGTTTGAAGCTCGACAGTGGATTAACCCGAGAAGGAAATTCCTAGTGCGCACACAATGATCTGTCTAAAAGTTATGAAGCCTTGAGAAGTTGAAGCACAAGGGATCACTTTGAGGCAAGAGAAACCAAGGAGTGAATTGAGGAATATGGCTTAGGACTCAGAGATTTCATGGGTTTGAATTTTACCACATGAGACAAATTCGAAGGCTAGAAGGGTGAAAGAAGCCAAGCAAGTGGACACCCATTCCTTCAAGTCTTTTACACATGGGTATGGATTCAGATATGGCAAAGCATGAGACAAGTAAGTAGGCCTTAGGAATATTAGTCTGAAGCTCCAAGGTGGATTAACCCGAGAAGGAAGTTCCTATCGCGCAAACACTGATCTGTCCAAAAGCTATGAAGCCTTGAGAAGTTGAAGCACAAAGGATCACTTTGAGGCACGAGAAACCAAGGAGTGAATTGAGGAAGAGGGCTTAGGACTCGAAATTTCATTTGTTTGAATCTTACCACATGAAACAAATTTGAAGGCTAGCAGGGTGAAAGAAGCTGAGTAAGTGGACACTCGTTCCTTCAAGTCTTGAAAACATGGATATGGAATCAGATCTGGCAAAGCAAGAGACAATTAACTAGGCCTTAGGAATATTAGTTTGATGCTCTAAGGTAGATTAACCCGAGAAGGAAGTTCCTAGCGCGCAAACACTGATCTGTCCAAAAGCAATAAAGCCTTGAGAAGTTGAACCACAAGGGATCATTTTGAGGAAAGAGAAATAAAGGAGTGAATTGAGGAAGAGGGCTTAGGACTCAGAAATTTCATGGGTTTAAATGTTACCAGAAGAGACAAATTTGAAGGCTATAAGGGTTAAAGAAGCTAAGCAAGTGGACACTCGTTCCTTCAAGTCTTGTACACATGGATATGGATTCAGATCTGGCAAAGCATGAGACAGGTAAGTAGGCCTTAGGAATCTTACTTTGAGGCTCCAAGGGGATTAACCCCAGAAGGAAGTTCCTAGCGCGGAAACACTGGTCTGTCCAAAAGCTATGAAACCTTGAGAAGTTGAAGCATAAGGGATCACTTTGAAGCAAGAGAAACCAAGGAGTGAATTGAGGAAGATGGTTTAGGTTTCAGAAATTTAATGGGTTTGAATCTTACCACATGAGACAACTTTGAAGGCTATAAGGGTGAAAGAAGCTAAGCAAATGGACACTCGTTCCTTAATTTCTTGTACACATGGGTATGGATTCAGATCTGGCAAAGCATGAGACAAGTAACTATGCCTTAGGAATCTTAGTTTGATGCTCCAAGGTGGATTAACCCGAGAAGGAAGTTCCTAGCGCACAAACACTGATCTATCCAAAAGCAATAAAGCCTTGAGAAGTTGAACCACAAGGGATCATTTTGAGGCAAGAGAAATCAAGGAGTGAAATGAGGAAGATGGCTTAGGACTCAGAAATTTCATGGGTTTAAATGTTACCAGAAGAGACAAATTTGAAGGCTATAAGGGTTAAAGAAGCTAACCAAGTGGACACTCGTTCCCTCAAGTCTTGTACACATGGATATGGATTCAGATCTTGCAAAGTATGAGACAGGTAAGTAGGCCTTAGGAATCTTACTTTGAGGCTCCAAGGGGATTAACCCCAGAAGGAAGTTCCTAGCGCGCAAACACTGGTTTGTCCAAAAGCTATGAAGCCATGAGAAGTTGAAGCATAAGGGATCACTTTGAGGCAAGATAAACCAAGGAGTGAATTAAGGAAGATGGCTTAGGTTTCAGAAATTTAATGGGTTTGAATCTTACCACATGAGACAACTTTGAAGGCTATAAGGGTGAAAGAAGCTAAGCAAATAGACACTTGTTCCTTCAAGTCTTGTACACATGGGTATGGATTCAGATCTGGCAAAGCATGAGACAAGTAACTAGGCCTTAGTAATCTTAGTTTGATGCTCTAAGGTGGATTAACCCCCGAAGGAAGTTCCTAGCGCGCAAACACTGATTTATCCAAAAGCAATAAAGTCTTGAGAAGTTGAACCACAAGGGATCATTTTGAGGCAAGAGAAACGAAGGAGTGAATTGAGGAAGGGGGCTTAGGACTCGAAATTTCATGAGTTTGATTCTTACCACATGAAACAAATTTGAAGGCTAGAAGGGTGAAAGATGCTGAGCAAGTGGACACCCGTTCCTTCAAGTCTTGAACACATGGATATGGAATCAGATCTGGCAAAGCATGAGACAATTAACTAGGCCTTAGGAATATTAGCTTGATGCTCTAAGATGGATTAACCCGAGAAGGAAGTTCCTAGTGCGCAAACACTGATCTGTCCAAAAGCTCTGAATCCTTGCGAAGTTTCAGCACAAGTGATCACTTTAAGGCAAGAGAAACCATGGAGTGAATTGAGGAAGATGGTTTAGGACTCGAAATTTAATAGGTTTGGATCTTACCACATGAGACAAATTTGAACGCTATAAAGTTGAAAGAAGCCAAGCAAGTGGACACTCGTTCCTTCATGTCTTGTACACATGGGTATGGATTCAGATCTGGCAAAGCATGAGACAGGTAAGTAGGCCTTCAGAATCTTAGTTTGAGGCTCCAAGGGGATTAACCCCAGAAGGAAGTTCCTAGCGCGCAAACACTGGTCTGTCCTAAAGCTATGAAGCCTTGAGAAGTTGAAGCATAAGGGATCACTTTGAGGCAAGAGAAACCAAGGAGTGAATTGAGGAAGATGGCTTAGGTTTCAGAAATTTAATGGGTTTGAATCTTACCACATGAGACAACTTTGAAGGCTATAAGGGTGAAAGAAGCTAAGCAAATGGACACTCGTTCCTTCAAGTCTTGTACACATGGGTATGGATTCAGATCTGGCAAAGCATGAGACAAGTAACTAGGCCTTAGTAATCTTAGTTTGATGCTCCAAGGTGGATTAACCCGAGAAGGAAGTTCCTAGCGCGCAAACACTGATCTATCCAAAAGCAATAAAGTCTTGAGAAGTTGAACCACAAGGGATCATTTTGAGGCAAGAGAAATCAAGGAGTGAATTGAGGAAGAGGGCTTAGGACTCAGAAATTTCATGGGTTTGAATGTTACCACATGAGATAAATTTGAAGGCTATAAGGGTGAAAGAAGCCAAGCAAGTGGACACTCGTTCCTTCAAGTCTTGTACACATGGGTATAGATTCAGATCTGGCAAAGCATGAGACAGGTATGTAGGCCTTAGGAATCTGGATATGATGTACGGATATTGATATCTGGATATGATATCCGGATATTGGTATCCGGATATGGGCTTTGAGATATCCGAATATGCATATCCGGATATAATATCCGGATATGATACCTGGATATGGATGGATATCTGGATATGGCCCCGACATATATCCAAATATTCTGGGTTTTCGAGAACTGTATCTGTACTGTTCACACAGAACTGAGTTATGGGTTTGTGGACCCTAGATTGATGAAGTTGAACTTCTGTATTGGATGTATAAGTCAGAATCTAAGTGATTAAGGGCTTATGGCTTTGTGAGAAGCCTAAAGGCATGGAACATAAAAGAAAGGTGTTGTCTTTATGTCTTATGTTTGTTGTGTTTGAATATTGATTTGAATGCTGGTCAAAAACAGATTGTGATTCTGCTGTGTGTGGACTTTGAGCTTGTGTGGACTCTTACTTGGATAGTTAGCTTGCGAGGTAAGCTTTTGTGTCCCCGGTTTAGCCATTGTTGGTTCCACCATACCCCATGGGGGAATGGTTTATATGCATGATGTGTTTTCATGTATTGATTTTGAAATGCTGTTGAGTTGTTATGTGCAAGGGCCTTATAATACGGTGATTCTGTGGGTGGGTGCAAGTGGCGTCTTGCACTATTTGTAGGGTTTAGACGTACGTAAATCCTGCATTTCTCTGGCCAGTAGAATAGTATTGACACACATGACATGGTTATATGTTGCATTGCACTGCTTTTGGAACTGATATTGTATATTACTTTTGGAACTTATATTGCACATGTAAGTGAGCTTGGGGTGGAAAAATCCTTGAGGACCCCTTGCCTTACTGAGATTTCAGTTCAGAGATCTCACCCCACATTTGGGGCGCTTATTTCAGGTTCAGGTAACCCTGGGGTTGAGACCTCTAGCGGCAGGAGGCCGGAGCTTAGCTGATATATCTGATATTGCTAATTATGTTTGGATGCTAGATTACGTCTGTTGCTTTTATGTCATTAGCTTCATTTGATGGATTTTTATGATGTTATTGTTGAGACTCTGTGGGGCCTATTGCCTTATTTGGTGAGCATGGGGATTGTCCATGCCACATTGACTTGACTTTATGCTTTTAGTTTTGAGTTGTATTAATGTATCCGGATATTGTCTGGACTACGTGTTGTAGCTATGTGACCTAGATACTCACTTATCTATCTATTGAGGTATTTCAGTTAGTTGTCTTTTGTAATTTACATACAGGTGATGTTTTGAAATGGAAATTAATAATCAACTTGGGTAATGATAATGATGTCATAATTGAAAGAAAAAGATATTCTGCATTTTTAATTAAGTGTTGCTTAATACGATGACATGTTAACAAACCAGGTATACACGAGGTGTTACATTTTATGGTATCAGAGCATTTTCTAGGGAATAACCTGTATGTATTGCAATAACTTAGGATGTTTTGTTGTGAGTCTGTCTTGTGTGTTTCCTCTATTGGGTTTTGCTATGATGATGCATGTGTGACCACATTGCGTGGGCCTGATCAACTCACTCTTTGTGTAACTTGTGCAGAGTCATGGTAATGCCTAGGAAAAATGTTGTGGATTTAGAAAGTGTACTAGTCACACAAGTAATAAAATGATGAGTAAAGATCGTTCCCACGAGGATTTGTGTTCAAGCACTGACTAACCATATATACTTAAGTCGAATCAACCAGAAGATTATTAATTGCATTGATTTCTTGTCACCAGAAATTTAGTTGAATTGCATAAAAACTTGATAAACAAATAAAATGTGATTATAATTTAAACAAGTAGTCAGATGTCAATTTCTCTCAAGCATGAATTTATGAATGAACCAATTTTCATAATGAATTATCTACTATGTGATGTTGATCAACCTTTTTCTTATCATCAACATGTAATGTCTTACTACCCTAATTGATACATTAATCAGAAACTCCAATGTCTTGGTGATTCCCTTCTTAATACATGCATTAAATACTAAGGTATTAAGATCACATCAGAATCTTAGCATCAATGTCTTGACTACTAGAACACTAATGATGAAGTTGTCAAATACAAAAATAATATAAACATGTCTGTTCTACACTATTCCCTTAATAGAAAGAATTAATCAAGACAACTTCATACAATCACATAAGAGATAAACAAAATATCTAATTAACCATTCATAAATTCACACTTGAGTTCCATTGAATCAGACTACAAAGGACTCTACTCAGACATAATTGAAATATAAACAAGAGAAGAAGAAAGATCAAACTCCATTCTCATGATAGTTGAGTCTTCAGTCTTCAATTACAATTACATAAAATGTACTAACTAATACAATACTAGATCCTAAGAAATTTGGAAGTTCAGAGAGAATGAGGAGTCAGATCAGATCTATAAAAGATCTGATCTGATCTCCCCTCTCCTAGTGTGAGAGATTACATATATGATAAGATATGAGATCTGAGATATAAGATATGTCACAATGTGAAGGCGCTTGCCTTTTATCGAGTTACAAAATACAACTGAAAACTGCCATGGGCGCTAAAACGTTCATTGATGGGCATTTTAGCGTCCATGTTTGACGGATGCCCAACTGCTTTTAACTGATTCCAACGCTAAAACGTTTGACTTGGACGTTTTAGCGTTCAAGACCAGAGTCTTTCCCACATCAGAGCGCTAAAACGTTTGATTAGGAGGTTTTAGCGCCCAAAACCAGAAACTTTTCCAACAGCAGCGCGCTAAAACGTCAGTGTTGGACGTTTTAGCGCTCGGCACCAGCAACTTTTGTCTTCATTTTGCAGCAGGGCGCTAAAACTCTTGACTTTGGCCGTTTTAGCCCCCAACACTTAAAATTTTCTCATTCTTCAGAATCTTCTTCCTTCACTTTTTTGCTTCTTGAGCTTCATTTTCCTACAAGAGCAATGTAAATTTTCAACATAAGCTTCAGAATTTGTATTTAGGACTTTCTAGGACATTAACCCTCTTTTTCATCCATTTAATCACATAAATTAAGCTAATTCATGCTTTAAAACCTTATAAACCAAGGGTTTATCACAATTCCCAAATTTGAACATTGCTGTCCTCAACAATGAATTAAAAACAGAGAAGAAATTGAGATTCTTTACAAATGAAATTCATGAGGATAGACTTCAATTAGCAAAAGATCAACATTTTTATGATACAAGTTTATAACCATGCAATCTTTTATTTCCTATGATTTGCCCAACATCATTTGTGATTTTTCAACAGATCAGTAGAGATTATATATAGAGACTTCCAAACAAAACACCCCCTCACTAGGAACTTCTCAAAAATTATGAGAATTTAACTCTCTTGCACTCTAGTGTTTAAGGATGTACTTATCATTCAATCTTCACTGTACTCAAACTACCATAAGCTTGCCCATCTTCTCACTTTCTACAGTAGCAATGATCCATAGAGCAGATCAAAAAGGTCTTTGAATAGTTGGCAATATGACTTAGTATGTAGCTTGACTAGGGGTAGAAGTTTATGTTAGAGGAAGGGCTCAGATTAAATGAATCAGATTCAGCTAAGAGGAGGATCACAATTGTATTTATCCTTATTCTTCATAATTTTCCCAACTTTCTTCCTTTTCATTCCTTGTACCTTCTTTGAACCTTTCTTCCTCCTTTTTTTTTCCAGACACTTGGTGTCTTTAATCTTTTTCCTTTATTTTTTTCTTTATTCTTTTTCTTTCAGACACTTTGTGTCTTTAATCCCCTTTTCTTTTTCTTCCTTCTTTTCTATATATCTCCAACACTTTGTAACACTTTGTGCATTCATTCATTACAGGAAACACTTTTCTCCCAGCAGAACTTTTCATCCATTATCACTTATCTGAACCTTTTAATCTGAAGAATTGGAATGAATGTAGGTTCTTGGTTTTATAGACAAACAGGCTTAAGCTCAAGGCTTTCATGCAATGGAAACATTAAGGTTGGCCATTTAAACTATCTGGTTCAAGAAAGAAGTGCCTCAATCATTTCTACCCTACACATCATAAACCATTTCAAGCAAGAAACAGGGCAAGTTCTAGAGTTATTCATGCAGTGAAGTGCTCTCTGAACTAAATTTTCTGTATAGGCTCAAATTCTCACAGTTCAGAGTGCATGCTTGACTTTCTCTACATGCATCAAAACTAATCTCTCTACTCTTACACATTGAATGAGTCATGCAATCATTTCATTTAAGCTCAACATGCAAGGTATAATAAGATTGTAACCTTAATTTGATCAATCATATAAAACTTTGGTCATTCTTATCCTCATGGAATTCCATATCACAACTGAAATCCAAATTCAATATCACAACTAAAATCCAAATCACACAAGAAAACTTAGAAAAAGAAAAAGATTGAGATGTTTCCCTGTTTTGGCTCATCAATTTGTGTGACATCTCCATGAAGTTTGCATGCCATACAATCACACCCAATTTCCAGATTTAAACGTCGTAGTCCCCAGCAACTAATTTAAATCTAAAACAACAATTGATCACTGAAACACATTCATATATAAATCAATAGCATCAGTACTATCGCAATGTGCATCATGCAAAAACAGTGAATATCCCAATGTACTAAACTGAATTACAAAAGTAAACTAATAGCAAAATAAAACTAAAAGAAAACTACCCAGAGACATGTAAATCATATGAGGGGACCAGCGCTAAAATGTTGAAATCAAGCGTTTTAGCGCCGGTCTCCAGAGACAAGTGCACATTGATGTGCGTAGCATTACGCTAAAACGGTCATGTCTGAACGTTTTAGCGCTCTGCACCAGAAAGAACTAAACTTCACACATAAATAGAAATTGCTGAAAAATAAAAATTCAATCTCAAATATTAATGGTGTCTGTCAATGTTGAAAGAACAAATCCCCGGCAACGGTGCCAAAAACTTGTTGTGGATTTAGCAAGTGTACTAGTCACACAAGTAATAAAATGATGAGTAAAGATCGTTCCCACGAGGATTTGTGTTCGAGCACTGACTAACCATATATACTTAAGTCGAATCAACCAAAAGATTATTAATTGCATTGATTTCTTGTCACCAAAAATTTAGTTGAATTGCATAAAAACTTGATAAACAAATAAAATGTTATTATAATTTAAACAAGTAGTCAGATGTCAATTTCTCTCAAGCATGGATTTATGGATGAACCAATTTTCATAATGAATTATCTACTGTGTGATGTTGATCAACCTTTTTCTTATCATCAACATGTAATTTCTTACTGCCCTGATCGATACATTAATCAGAAACCCCAATGTCTTGGTGATTCCCTTCTTAATACATGCATTAAATACTAAGGTCTTAAGATCACATCAGAATCGTAGCATCAATGTCTTGACTACTAGAAACTGATGATGAAGTTTTCAAATACAGAAAAAATATAAACATGTCTGTTCTACACTATTCCCTTAATAGAAAGAATTAATCAAGACAACTTCATACAATCACATAAGAGATAAACAAAATATCTAATTAACCATTCATAAATTCACACTTGAGTTCCATTGAATCAGACTACAAAAGACTCTACTCAGACATAATTGAAATATAAACAAGAGAAGAAGAAAGATCAAACTCCATTGTCATGATAGTTGAGTCTTCAGTCTTCAATTACAATTACATAAAATGTACTAACTAATACAATACTAGATACTAAGAAATTTGGAAGTTCAGAGAGAATGAGCAGTCAGATCGGATCTATGAAAGATCTTATCTGATCTCCCCTTTCCTAGTGTGAGAGATTATAGATATGATAGGATATGAGATCTGAGATATGAGATATGTCAGAATGTGAACGCCCTTGCCTTTTATAGAGTTACAAAATACAACTGAAAAATGCCATGGGCGCTAAAACGTTCATTGATGGGCGTTTTAGCGTCCATGTTTGACGGATGCCCAACTGCTTTTAACTGATTCCAACGCTAAAACGTTTGACTTGGACATTTTAGCGTTCAAGACCAGAGTCTTTTCCCACATCAGAGCGCTAAAACGTTTGATCAGGAGGTTTTAGCGCCCAAGACTAGAAACTTTTCCAATAGCAGCGCGGTAAAACGTCAGTGTTGGACGTTTTATTGCTCGGCACCAGCAACTTTTGTCTTCATTTTGCAGCAGGGCGCTAAAACTCTTGACTTTGGCAATTTTAGCGCCTAACACTTAGAATTTTCCCATTCTTCATAATCTTCTTCCTTCTCTTTTTTGCTTCTTGAGCTTCACTTTCCTACAAGAACAATGTAAATTTTCAACTTGAGCTTCAGAACTTGTATTTAGGACTTTCTAGGACATTAACCCTCTTTTTCATCCATTTAATCACATAAATTAAGCTAATTCATGCTTTAAAACTTTATAAACCAAGGGTTTATCAAGAAACTGAGAGACGAACGAGGATCCGCAGGATCCTGTCCTGACTGCATTAGCTAAGATGCAAGCGGCTAGACTAGCCGATCAGGAGGCCACTAGATTGGCCAACTTGGCAATGATGGACCCCTTTCGAGAGGCGAACCGGAAGGCCACACAAGATGTTCTTGAGGCGAACATGACTTTGATGAGGGTCATGTTGGAGGAGATGAGGACTGGTCCTATTGGTGACCAGCATCCTCCGCCCCCATCTCCACCGCCACCGCCGCCGCCGCCTCCACCTAGTCTTCAGGACGTAGGGCAGAATCACATTAAGGGCCAGTCATCTTATTGGGATGATGCAGCCCTATCTTGAGCTTGTTGAGGACCGTGACGTGATTGACCGCCGGCTGAATGCTTTCCGCAAGCATAAGCCACCTTCTTTTGATGGATCTTATGATCCTATTGCTGCTGCGAGATGGCTACAGGCGCTGGATAAGATCTTTCGGGTCATGCAGTGTACTGATCTGCAGAAGTTGATGTTCGCCACGTATATGCTGGAGGGCGATGCACATGAGTGGTGGATGGACACCTCTCACTCTTTTGAGATGCAGGGTCATGTTATGACATGGCCATTCTTCGAAGATTGCTTTCTGGGTCTGTACTTCCCTTATGATACGCAGGAGAGGAAGCAGGGGGAGTTTGACAGGTTGGTGCAAGGCTCGTTGTCTGTTGACGAGTACCTAGAAAAGTTTAATGAGCTAGTGAAGTTTGCACACTTTCAGATGGCTATGCCTACTCTGACCTTTTTGGCTGCTAAGTTTCGTAGGGGACTTAACGAGGAGATAGTTGATCGCCTTACTGGAGCGGCTTCGAGAGACTTTGGGACACTTGTATAGTAGTGTCGGGACATCGAGGATGTCTGTATTACGAGTAAGGCCAAGAGGGCCAAGATTGCTGATGTGAAGGGAACTGGTAGTTCCATTTCCTAGAAAGAAAGGAAGTTTGTCGGAAAGGGAAACAAGAAGCAGTTAGCTGCTAGGCAGGCGCCTAGTCAGTGCAAGAGGACTTCTTCGCAGCAGGGAGGTTTTGCTAGGCCTCCTTCCACTCCTATATGTGCGGTGTGCGGAAATGAGCATGCAGGACGTTGTGCAACCGGTCAGTTGATCTTCTTTCGCTGTGGAAAGGAGGGCCACTACTCCCGAGACTGTCTGTCATCGAGGGCGAGGGCTGCAGCGATTTAGGAAGTTCCGTTACAGATGGTTCCTTTGACTGTTACAGCGGCACCCGTTGTGCCACCAGCCTCTGGGCGTGTGTATACGTTGGATCGGCAGCAGTCGGACCGAGCTCCGAACCTTGTGAGAGGTACTGTTTCTTTTGGTGATTCGATTACTAGTGTCTTGTTTGATTCTGGGGCTACGCATTCTTTCGTTGCTACCCCGATTGTTGTGGGGCTTGAGTTGCCCAATGCTGTGCTTTCTCCACCGTTGCGGGTGACCACCGCCACCGGAGAAAAGTGTGATACCTCCACTGTACATCGAGATGTCGTGTTTTAGTGGGATGGCTGTGACTACTCGGTAGATCCGATTGGATTGCCGATGGCTAATTTGGAAATCATTCTGGGCATAGATTGGTTGTCCAGAAATTGTGTGATGATTGACTGTTGTGCCTAGCGAGTGATGGTGTCTCCATGTGATTCCACAGCCAATTCCTCGCCTTTTATTTCAGTGTTGCAGGCTAGGAGAGCCTTGTGAGCAGGGACATTTGGTTATGTCATGTTGGGAGGTTTGGTGAGTGGGACACAGGGGGATATCACTGGTATTCCTGTGGTGGGAGAATTCCTCGAGGTGTTTCCTGAGGAGCTTCCTGAGTTTCTGCCATAGAGGGAGAGAGTTCTCCATTTACTTTTTGCCTGGTGTGGGGCATATTTCTCTAGCTCTATATCGGATGTCGCCACCAGAATTGGCGGAGCTGAAGAAGCTCATTGAAGATCTTTCGGCGAAAGACTTCATTCGACCGAGTGTGTCTCCATGGGGAGCACTAGTCATTTTTGTTAAAAAGTAAGATGCCTTACGCCATTACATGATCGTGATGGTGCCTTGTTTGAGACTGTTAAATTCTCTTAGAGGAAAACTAAGTGTTTATCACTCGGACTTTGTGGCAAAGCCACACGAGATCGTGTATATGCGAGTCTAGTGCATGTACAAGTAGTTTGTGGGTTGAGTGGTCTCCATGACTCTAGGTTCTTATGTTGATTATCGATATGCTTCTTGAGTAGTTGGCATGTTAACACCATGAGCAGTGCAAAGCATGAAATAAGTACAATAAATTATGGTAAGGTATCAATGTTATTTCACCTTAAATTGACGCTCGATTTTGCAGATGCCATGGAGATTGAGGTATACTATTGCATAGAGCTTCTTTTTGAATTATTATGTTATTGAAATTGAAGATTTTGCAGGTGTACGTGAACTAAGGTATGTTACATTGTGAATGAGCATGTTAACTAATATGTATTGGTAGGAATGAACATGAAATGATTTCGTACTGTGAAAGGTATATGAATTTATTTTGAAAATACTGATTTATTAAATTGTAAGTCAAGTCAGTGTTAGAGTCATGGAATAGGACCAGACTAACTCAAGTTTTGTGTGGATTAGAAAATGTGGGGTCGGGTCACCTCTATTGAGAAAATGACTGGTGACCCCAGAGAATCGAAGGTCGTTCGGATGCTTTTGTGAAGTTTCGAGTTTTGACGATGACTTCCTTGTTTGGGGGTCCACTCCTCGAGACGAAGACTGTGAGAGTCGAGTTTGACTTATGGAAAAAGATCCAAGAGGCGCAAGTGCAGAGAGAGTTCCTGGACGTTGCGAAGAACTAGGATGATGTGTCTTGGAATGAAGAAACACATTGTTGTTTTCGTGTCTGAACTGTCAGAAGGTGAAGATTGAACACCAGAAGTCGTCTGGTAAGCTTCGACCTCTAGAGATTCTGAAATGGAAATGGGAGAGCATTTCCATGGAATTCGTGGTGGGTTTGCCGAAGACTCAGGCTGGTTGTGACTCTATCTGGCTCATTGTGGATGGACTGACAAAGTCTGCCCATTTTCTTCCAGTGAAGGTGAGCTTCACTATTGAGTAGTTGGCCAGACTGTATGTTCGCGAGATTGTGAGGCTTCACGGGGTGCCCGAGAGTATCATCAGTGATAGGGACCCGAAGTTCACATCTCGGTTCTGGGAGGCACTGTACGGAGCTTTTGGTACTCAATTGAGATTGAGTACAACCTATCACCCTCAGACTAACAGACAAACTGAGCGAACCATCCAGACCATGGAGGACATGTTGAGGGCTTGCACTTTGGAGCAGGTTTCAGCATGGGATAGGTACCTGTCATTGGTGGAGTTTTCATACAACAACAGTTTCCATGCTAGCCTGAGCATGGCACCCTACGAGGCGTTGTATGGTAGGAGGTGTCGGACTTCTACCTGCTGGTCTGAGGTTGGAGATAAGGAGTTTTTTGGCTTGGACTTTGTCCAAGATACCACCCAGCAAATCCATATGATCCAAGAGAAGCTGAAGCAAGCGCAAAATTGCCATAAGAGCAACTACGATGTCAAGCATCGTCCACTAGAGTTTAGTGAAGGTGAGCACGTGTTTGTGAAACTTTCACCCGTCACCGGTGTTGGTCGGGCTCTCAAAGTGAGAAGGTTGAGCTCTAGATTAATTGGGCCATACCAGATCCTTGGTAGAGTAGGACCTGTTCCCTACCGGCTTGCCTTGCCTCAGAACTTGGCCAACATCCACAACGTGTTTCACGTGTCTCAGCTTCGGAAGTACATAGCAGATCCTTCGCACATGGTGCCACCGCAAGATGTGGAAGATCGGGAGAACTTAAAAACTCCCATCGGGCCGCTCAAGATTCTCGATCGTGGCGGGAAGAAGTTGAGGAGTAAGATCATTCCGATGGTCAAAGTGCAATGGACAGGAAGAACTCTTGAGGAGTGTACTTGGGAGCGAGAGGACGAGCTTCTCCGGCAGTAGCTCGACTTTCGAGACAGGTATGTTTCTGATTTTGAGGACAAAATTCAAAAAATGTGGGGTGAATGTAAGAACTCGCACTGTTAATTAAGGAATTTAATTAATTAATTATGAGATTAATGAGATAATTCCATAATTGACCCTAATAATTATGATAAGGATTAAATAATTATGGTAAGTATTTAATAATGCTGAAAGTCGCTTTTCTGACGAAAAGTGCAGATACCGATCCTGCTCCTCGGTATAAATGCGTACCGATGAAGTCTTTCGAAAAATTATAATAAGTGCATGAATATTCCTAGAATAATATATATGACTTGTAAAACAAGTTTCAAGTCGAAATAATGAGAACTGGTGCTAGAACTGATAGTGGTTGTGTAAAAGCGCGTACCAGAAAGGTGCTGCGAAAAATAAAATAAAAATATGTCAAATCTTAGAAAAATAAGTAGGTTCAGAATCCTAAGTTTGGGATTAAAATGCTAAGCGTAGCTTTTAGTACTAATACAGTGTGATTAATCTTAAACCGCCTATAAATAGAAGGTTGCACACAACCATAGGCTGATACTCAGCCATTTCTACGTGGGTTGCTCCTTGTGGCTGCTGCCATTGTCCTTCTCCACCATTTCTTGACCTTCCAAGGGGCTTTTCTTCATACTTCCTTCACCAAACATCCTTGTGAGAGTGAGATAAAGCATTGGGAGTGGGTTTGAGACCTTCTTGCTGAGTTGGGGTCGCTGTGAGAGGGGTTGTGGTTGCTGCCTCTGAGTTCCTGGACGCTGTGAGACCTTCTTGGCACCTTTGGCTTGGCATTTGTGGTGCCAAGAAAGAGTTCCTGGACGGTGTGTCTTGCAATGAAGAAGGACATTGTTGTTTTCGTGTCCAAGTGTCTGAACTGTCAGAAGGTGAAGATTGAACACCAGAAGTCGTCTGGTAAGCTTCGACCTCTAGAGATTCCGGAATGGAAATGGGAGAGCATTTCCATGGAATTCGTGGTGGGTTTGCCGAAGACTCAGGCTGGTTGTGACTCTATCTAGGTCATTGTGGACCGAATGACGAAGTCTGCCCATTTTCTTCCAGTGAAGGTGAGCTTCACTACTAAGCAGTTGGCCAGATTGTATGTTCGCGAGATTGTGAGGCTTCACGGGGTGCCCGAGAGTATCATCAGTGATAGGATCCGAAGTTCACATCTCGATTCTGAGAGGCGCTACAGAGAGCTTTTAGTACTCATTTGAGGACATGTTGAGGGCTTGCACTTTGGAGCAGGGTTCAGCATGGGATAGGTACCTGCCATTGGTGGAGTTTTCGTACAACAACAGTTTCCATGCTAGCCTGGGCATGAAATGCTACGAGGCGTTGTATGGTAGGAGGTGTCGAACTGCTACCTGCTGGTCTGAGGTTGGAGATAAGGAGTTGTTTGGAGTGGACTTTTTCCAAGATACCACCCAACAAAACCAGATGATCAGAAAGAAGCTGAAGTAGGCGCAGAATCGCCAAAAGAGCTCCTACGATGTCAAGCATAGTCCACTGGAGTTCAATGAAGGTGAGCACGTGTATGTGAAACTTTAACCCCTCACCGGTGTTGGTCGGGCTCTCGGAGTGAGGAGGTTGAAAGAAAATGGCCTTGAAGGCCGTAGGCATGTGAGGATGAGAACAAAATTTTCAAAGCGGAATTACACATACCATATCAAGAAACATGCTTTAGGACATGGATGTTACCTTGTTTGTTTTCCAAAACTTGAAGATGATCAAGGTGAGGCTTGAAGATATAAGCCCTCTAATGTTGATCCACACCACCCTTTGTCAAGACGAAAGAACTCTTCTTCTTATTTACAAAAAAAAGAACTCTTCTTCAAGGCCACCAACGAACACCAAGGGAGGCAAGCTAGGCGTCCCTAATGGAGAGGTAGGAGGCAAGGTTTCAAGGTGTTTAGTTGAGTGAGTTTTCAGCAAGAAAAAACACAAAAATGGCGCATGGAATTCACTTAGAAAGTGCTATGTAATTTTCAAAACTCTCTTAAGAAAAACCTCACAAAAGGATGACCAAAGGAGGTGAGATAATGAGTGAATAAAAATCTGATTTCTTCACTCAAAAATCAGCCCTATGTAGCGCACACTAGGAGAGGAATGAGTGGAGTTGTTGCAAATCAAATCTTGCCAACAACCTCCTATCATATCCTCATGATCTCAAGTGCATATCTCAACAAAAATATGACTTAACAACCATCATATGGCCAGTCATATGGTGCGCCCCATTCAGCCTCAAAACAGTTCAGATACGTTGAGCAGTTGCATTCAAACTTGAACCAACTCACTCACTTATTCTCTCAACAAACCAAATCTGATTGGAGCTCATTTGGTTGATCCTATGACCATCACAAGACCCCAAATCAGCCTTGGATGATGCTCAAAGATCTCCTCTTGATACTTGGGATTTGTTCCAACAAGATCTTACCTTATCCTTTGGTTATGAAACAACTTTTCATAGCCAATTCAAATTCAAATTCAAACATTTAAACTCAAACGTTCAAACATTTAAATTCTAAATTCAAATTCTAAATTTAAATTCAAAATTCAAAATTCAAATTTCAAAATTCAAATTCAAAATTCAAAATTCAAAATTCAAAATTCAAATTCAAAATTAAATATTCAAATTTCAAATTCAAAATTCAAAATTTAAATATTTGATAATTAATTTAACTAATTAAATTAATTAGTAATGTCTTGGACCTTCCAAGCCCATTACATAATCCATGCGCCCTTTTCCCTTTTGGTGGGCTTCCCAACTTCTTCTTGGGCTAACAACCATTATTAGGCCCAATACCTTTAATGCTATATTATCATGACAATAAGGTGTTAGTGTGTGACCCATTAGGCCCAACATAGCCATGACATAAATGGGTCTGGGCCCAACAAGCCCACAACTCATCTAACGACAACACAGAGCACTAGCAATGCTTTGTTGCCCCAGAGCTAGTTAGGTTAATGACATAATCATCTTATTACACATATTTGGTTGCCGTATGTATTTCCTTTCGTCTCAGTTACCTTCCTCATTAAACCTAGGGTAAGGAAACGTATCAACCCTTGCGGTTTAGGGTAAGCTTTATTCGAAATAGGGAATCTTCAATTTACTGACTCTAACGACAGATCATCTCATGACCTCTTTTACTATGCATAGATTCCTGAGTCCTTGTAAATGTCATCACGATTTCTCCGGTTTACAGATAACCTAATCTCTCACAGAGATTTGACGAATTCCTTCAGCTTATCACCCTAGCCTTGTGCTCTTTCAGGACAAGCCCAACAGTGTACCTATGAGTCTCCATGTTTCAAGCAAACGAGGTATACAGTCAAAGCGTGTCTTCTAGAACACAGTCTAGGTAATAACTTCTGGTCTAAGGAAAGACATACCCAAATATAAAGAGACTACTCTAATGATACTCTCTGTGAGATTTCCTCATAGAGTCTCTTTGTGGGTCTGTTCAGTGCGAGCTATACCCTTATAGGTCCACCCACGACTTTAGCTAAGACATCTCCATATCTGTAGCAGATGAGGTCTTTACCTTGTATCCAAATACAAGTAGATAAGTCGTGCTAGTCTTACCCGAGATCACTGATCCCCATTCTCAGTGTCTCTAGACTAGGAACATAGAATTAGGAATAAACGTGCGGTATCCTTGAATCCTCATAATCGTGATCTCATCACAGATACTCAAGAATTACATGTTCTATTCCAAGGGGTTTATCCAATTTATTGATAAAATATTAACAATAATATCGAGACAAAATATGAATCAGGATAAGGAGTGCTTATTATTTATTTGCGACAAAAAGGTCCACATCATATGTCCTTATTTAATCAAAAAGATTGTCTCTAGGACACCCATATACTAACAAGCTCCCACTTGGCCTAGAGCCAATCATACTTAAGTCGTATACCCAAAGCCTCGTAATGACTATCATGTTTTCTCTGAGAAACAGCCTTTGTCAGAGAATCGGCTAGGTTATCATCTGTGGGAACATAATCCATCTTTACATCCATTCTATCAATGATTTCTCTAATCAGGTGATATCTGCGGAGCATGTGTTTAGATCTTTGATGAGACCTAGGTTCCTTTGACTGCGCAAAGAAACTGTATGGGCTCATCAACGCTTGGAACCACCCTTAGTTCAGATATGAACTTCTTGATCCACACGACCTCCTTATCCGCTTCTGAAGCAGCTATGTATTCAGCTTTTGTCTTTGAATCTGCTGTTGTCTTCTGCTTGGAACTCTTCCAAGATACTGCCCCACCATTTAAGGTAAATACGAACCCTAACTGTGACTTGCAGTCATCTTTGTCACTCTAAAAGCTAGCATTAGTGAACCCTTTCACTGAAAGCTCAACAACCCCACCATAGACCAGAAACGCATCCTTAGTTCTTCTTAAGTACTTAAGGATGGTCTTGACTGTTGTCCAGTGACCCTCTCCAGGGTCAGACTGGTATCTGCTCGTAATGCTCAAAGCATATGAGACATATTGTCTCGTACATATCATGGCATACATGATGGATCCAATAGCCGAAGCGTATGGAATTCCACTCATGCGATCCTTCTCAGGCTGTGACTTAGGACACATAGCCTTTGAGAGATGTACCCCATGACTGACGGGAAGAAAACCCTTTTTCGACCCTTCCATGCTAAACCTCTTTAGCATCTTGTCAACATACGTGGATTGAGATAAACCCAGCAGCCTCTTGGATCTATCTCTATAGATCTTTATACCAAGTATAAAGGTTGTTTCTCCCAAATCTTTCATGGTGAAGCTTTTTGAAAGCCACTCTTTCGTTATTTGTAATGTGGGGATGTCATTTCCTATTAGCAATATGTCATCTACATAAAGTACCAGGAAGACGGACATTACTCCCACTAACCTTCTTGTAAACACAAGGTTCATCCTCGTTCTTGATAAAACCGTTACTCTTAACAACTTCATCAAAACGAATATTCCAACACCTTGATGCTTGCTTTATCCCATATATCGACCTTTGTAGTTTGCATACTGTATGCTCCTGATCTTTGATTTCAAAGCCTTCAGGTTGTGTCATGTACATTTCCTCCTTCAAGAACCCATTCAAGAAGGCGGTCTTGACATCCATTTCCCAAATTTCATAGTCGTGATATGCTGCTATTGCAAGCATGATCCTAATAGATTTGATCATGGCAACTGGTGAGAAAGTCTCATCATAGTCAACTCCTTGTCTTTGACGATACCCTTTTGCAACCAACCTAGCTTTGTAGGTCTGAACGTTGTCATCTGCATCAGTCTTTCTTTTAAAGACCCATTTGTTACCGATAGGAACTATTCCTTGCGGTTTAGGAACCAAGGTCCATACCTTGTTTTGATACATCGAATCCATTTCAGATTCCATGGCTTCAAGCCATCTAGAATAGACAACATCCTTGACTGCCTCTTCGTAGTTACTTGGTTCATCATCCTCGACGGTTTGCTTATTCTCAATCACAAACCCATACCTCTCAGGTGGATGGATGACCCTCGTTGACCTACGGAGTTGTGTGTTTACTTCTCCATTGGAGAATGTCGCCTGCGAAGCAGACTCGGGTTCCTTAATCTGTTCATGTGGTTCTTGAACGTCTTCAAGATCAATCTTACTCCCACTGGCTCCTTGAGAGATCAAATCCTTCTCAAGGAACTCAGCATTCTTTGACACAAACACCTTGTGTTCATCCATGAAGTAAAAGTAGTATCCCTTAGTACCTTTGGGATACCCACAAATAGACATTTAGTACTCTTAGGAATAAGCTTGTCTGATGCCAACGCTTTAACATAAGCTGGCGATCCCCAT
Organism: Gastrolobium bilobum; assembly: GCF_033153095.1. Classification (NCBI taxonomy): domain Eukaryota; kingdom Viridiplantae; phylum Streptophyta; class Magnoliopsida; order Fabales; family Fabaceae; genus Gastrolobium; species Gastrolobium bilobum. The sequence goes on along the minus strand of NW_026897062.1, from coordinate 3,013 downwards.
ACCCTGAGGTAACTCAGGTTGGGTCTCTTACCATTCCATATCTCATATGGTGTGGTCTGAACAGATTTAGAAGGTACCCCATTTAGGAGGTATGCTGTTGTGTCTAAGGCATATCCCCAAAACGATTTTGGAAGTTGGGTCTCACTCATCATAGACCTGACCATGTCTAACGAGGTCATGTTTCTCCTTTCGGAGACACCATTTTGGTGTGGTGTGTAAGGTGCGGTAAACTGCGAGAGAATTCCATTTTCTCTCAGATAATCCTGAAACTCATGGCTCAGATATTCACCACCATGATCTGATCGTAATGTCTTAATCATCTTGCCACATTGTTTCTCTACTTTATTCCTAAACTCTTTGAATTTTTCAAAAGCTTCAGATTTATATCTCATTAGGTACACGTACCCAAATCTTGATTTATCATCGGTAAAGGTAATGAAATAGGAGTATCCTCCTCTAGCCTCTATAGACATTGGCCCACAAACATAAGTGTGGATGAGTTCTAATAACTCACTAGCCCTATGACTCTCAAGCCTTTTGGGCTTGTGACAAGTCATTTTCCTAGCTAGACAACATTCACATTGTCCATAGGATTCCAAATCCATGGAATCTAGGTATCCATTTGCATGCATCCTAGACAATCTTGTTTCGTTTATGTGCGCCCTAGTCTACAATGCCAAAGATAAGATTGATTATCTATCCTAGGTCATTTCACATTTACATTGAGCACTTCAGTTCTCATTTCCAAAACATATAAGCCATTTATTAAAGAAGCAGTACCAAAAACAATATCATTCAAAATGATAGAAAATGTACCATCTCCCTAATAGTGAAAGCAAAACCATCTTGTCCTAAACAAGAAATAGAAATAATGTTTCTAGAAATGCTAGGAACATAAAGACAATTATTCAAATGCAATAAAAGACCCGTAGGCAAAATAAGGTCGGCTTCTCTAACAGCTTGAGCAGCAACTCTTGCTCCATTACCAACGCGGAGGTCCACCTCGTACTTTTCCGATCTTCTAGGGTTCCTAAACACCTGCAACGAATTGCAAATATGAGAACCACAACCGATATCCAATACCCATGAAGTCGAATTAGCACAAGAATAATTTATCTCAATCATGTAAATACCTAAGGTAGAAGCATCACCATGCTTCTTGTCCTTCACACTCTTTAGGTAGTCTGGACAATTCCTCTTCCAATGGCCTTTCTTGCCACAATGGAAGCACTCATCATCACTTTTTTTCTTGGATGCATTCTTACCCGTCATTTTTCCTTTCTTCTTCTTGGGTTTTCCTTTGGGCTTAAGGGAGTCGCCTTTCGCAGGCTCCTTGCCCTTACCCTTAGCCTTGCTAAGCCCACCAATCAGAAGAGCATGTGTCCTATCCTTCTTGATATACACTTCAGCAGTTGTTAACATGCTTAACAATTCAGGCAAGCTCACAAGCATCCCATGCATGTTGTAATTCATAATGAATTGACTGAAGGAAGGTGGAAGCGAGGTCAGGACTAAGTCATTACTTAGCTCGGCATCCATCATGAAGCCTAGATTTCCTAGCTTCTCAATGAGTCCGATCATCTTAAGAACATGACTGCTCACAGACATGCTCTCAGACATCCTGCATGAGAACAATTCTCTAGAGGCCTCATACCTGTCATGCCTGCCTTTAATGTCATACAACTCTTTGAAATGTAAGACAATAGAGGGAGCATCCATATGGTCATGCTGCTTTTGCAGTTCAGGTGACATGGATGCCAACATGATGCAAACAGTCAACATATTGTCATCCATGTGCTGTTTGTGGGCCTTGAAATCAAATTCTGCGAACCCATCTTCCCCTTCCTTAGGAGCTACGGGTAATGCAGCATCCAGGACATAAGCTATTTTTTCGGCCCTAAGAACAATTCTTAAGTTCTGATACCAGTCCATAAAGTTTGAACCGGTCAGTTTGTTCGTATCGAGTATTGAGCGCAGTGACAGTGGATTAGTCATACTAAAAACTCAAAAGATGTTAATTTAATTAATATATTTCGACATGTAGTAAAAAAAATTTATTAAAGACTTTAAATAATTTGCCCCTCCCACTATTTTATCTAAGTTAATGACCCTTACCGTTTGACTTAGGGTTAATCTACTTTTAGATTTTACCTTAGTGAGATTAAAAGTGCGTTTATCTATTTTAACCCCCGTCTGTGATCGCAAGATTAATTTAAATAATGGGTTGATCCTTATCAACAGTATCCCATACCCTCTCTTAACATTAGGTTGACAACTCCTTGTCACTTAGTGGTGCATCTCATGCAACCAACCTAGCATTATTACCCTAAGCACATAAGCCCGGCTGAGCCTGCAACTTATGCCTCAGTTAAGCATTAACTAGCACCCTAAGTGTCCAACACTTCTAATACTACTCTTACTCAACGAAACAGTGGGTCCCAACTGAGTTGTGGAGCACCACTATTTAGAAGAGGTTTGAGCAATATTGGTGGTGGGAGGTAATCATGCTTAATAATTTTATTCCTTTTAAGGGTTCCTTTTATTTAAGGTTTATTAAGTCTCATCAATCACATAGGTATCATTATCATGCTAGTCGTATCTTATGTCAAACATCTATCGGATTACACTAGTCGTAATTGGACGTGCATAATAATACATTCAAACACGATTTGTCCAATTTCATGTGTACTAGTCATTTTTTTTAAAACATAAAAGCATACATGCATATAAAACAATTTTATTTGAGACGGTCATGGTGCTCGTGCATTCGTCCTTCTTGCTTCTGAAGCCACGACTCCTTATCGTCTAAACGCCACTAGCCTAATTTTCTAATTACAAAATAATTAAAGAAACTCCAAAACATCTTTGGAGGGACAAATGAATATTCAAAATTTGAAATTCAAATTTACATTTTAATTCAAATCGAGCAAAATTACACCTTTAATTTAAAATATAAAATTTGAAATTCAAACTCGGGCACCATAACCATCCTTTTCCAATTTGCACCTGAAAA
>NW_026897061.1:0-27554 GCF_033153095.1 Gastrolobium bilobum | reverse complement strand
ATCACAAGCATGATCTCCTTTTTATGATACTCATTATCCTTTGATCCTTCATAATTACTCGTCTCTATGGTTCTGTGACATTTTAATTCACAATACTTTAAACCTCATTCTCATCTTCAAAGGCACTTTGTCGTGTCCTACAATTACGACTCACATTAAATTCTATACTCATATACTTTATTTTTCCTTGTCACGTGTCTTCACCTCTTTTTAGGTACTCACAACTATATCTTTCTCTTTGTGATACGAAACTAGCAATACCCATACTAGTTTATATTTTCGATTAGCCCTATAAGGCCTTTCGACCACAAATACTCATGAAATTTTTCCATCTACAAACTCATATTCATAATTTACACTCATTGTTAAACTCTTTATTAGCTTAATCATCTCAACTTTATCGACTCAGTCAGCTCAACTCCATACTTAGACCTCTCACAGTCTAAACACAACACTCATCAATGACTTTCGTATCAAAGGTCTTATGCCTAAGGTTTTCACCAAGTAACCATTTTTACTCATCATCCTGTAACAATATTATAGATTCAACATCATTTTTCATTCATTTATACCCTCACTTCTTCATTATCGACATTTTTATCATGGATGTCCACTTTAAAATACTATAAACTCACAGCTTCACTAACTTCCACCAAACACCTTGGGACGAATCATTTTCCAAACCCATTTCACTACTAACTGATGGACCCTTAAAATGCCATGTCTCTCACATGCAAGTCTCATCCTATAGGAATCTTTGAAACTTAATTATCAAGTCACATAAAACTAAATCCATCCTTGCCACTACTTATATAATTCACCATTTGTTGGTATATCAGTCTTTCGGAATATTCGAAGTCACCACAAGCACTCGCCCATATATCATTAGTACCTATCCAAAACAACGTCAGCATTGTGCCTTTTCCACACACTTTCCACTATGAGTGGCATATGCGATTATATATAACACTCCTCAATCTACTCCACCAGTAAAGTCAGGCTATCAATTTTTAGGTAACCAATTACAATTCCAGTTTCCACTATATTTACACATTCGTGCTTGATTCCATCACAATTTACCTTTTATAAGGGCTAATAATTCACCGTTTTAACCTGAACTCTTGATCATCGCCAGTCTTCTTAGAAGGACACTTACTCCATCTGTCAACATTAAATCACATTATTATCTCTTTTATCATAAGGCGAGGATTCCAACAAACTTATTACCTCACTTAGAGCCGAAATTATTTCATCGAACTTACTTTACACCCACAATAGTGCTTCACTATCACACTTCTAAATTCTTACACACTATGCCTCACCTCTTATATCCAAATCTGACGCATTTTGTTCATTTACAAACATCTGACCTCATATTTTGCGTTAATCACATGGAAGAACTCTCTCGATACAGTGGGTAACAACATTCACAGGTTTTAACCGCTCGAGCTCTTGCTGTCCTCAGGGCCCCAGATGTAATGACCCACCGATCAGAGAATCCACCCATATGATCCATGCAGTAATGATAAACTACCACCTGCTGACTGTGTTCTATTAGTATTCCCAACGTTTCTTATTTGTGCACTTATGTAGACCAACTCAACTATAATAGCAGTCTCATCACTGCGGGATACTTCCTCATCTCATATCACTCATATAACATAATAATAGTCTCCGGGAACATAATCCGCATGGAGATGGCTACACACTCCGGGCACATAGGCCGCACAGAGATGGTAATATCAAGTCTCATAATGTGCACCCAGTGCACAGAGGAGTTCATATTTATATCACATCTGTATACAACAGCAAACGTGTACCCAGTACATAGGGGAGTTCATACTTATAACATATCTGTATATAACGGCAAAACTGGTACTCCGTACACTCCAGATCACACATGGACCCAGTCCATTTGGTGTCTATCTCACCTCTGTATATATATAACAACAAAATATCTTTGGTATATTCACATGGGGCTATCCCCATAATCATAGCAGTAGTGGTATAATATACCCTGTTACATATAAGTCAATTCGTCTTACTCTCTCATTTCATTCTTCTCACTGATAGTTTACACATAAGTCACTATTATCATAATTCACATTCTCTTCGTAATTTCGTACATGTTTTCTAACTTTTAATAGTTTTTTCTGTCATGTTACCGTTCAAATCCATAGTCCATTATCTCTTCCTTGCTTATTCTTCTCACAGATTGTTTTCTCTCTTACTTTGACTATTCAATTGGCATAGTTCATAACATAATCTATATTCCGTGAATCCAGAATTTTCTCAAAGTTATGTACACATCTCACATATACTTCTCATCACACAGGGATCTTCTAAACATATTCGTCCTATCACGGAGGACTAATTTCACCTCAATCCGTGCACTGGAAAATTATATCAATCCTTGCACTAACACTTATACCTCAACTCATTAACTAATCTTATCATTTTTGTTTTGACATTACACATTAGCTCTTTTGCTAAACACCTAATTCCACACTTTATTGTAACTTAGTTCATACACTACTCACATGATTTCCCATCAGGTTGTACATTAGCTCATTCTCTAATCATACAATCTCTTCAGATACTTCCCATCATCGGGGATTTCATTCGGCCTCATTGTCCTTTTACAAAAATTTAATAATTTACCTCAGCACGGATAATTAGGCGCTCAGGCCATCACAAGGCGTACATACATATATATGTATACTGGCACTTAGACCATCACTGGATTATCATCCGTTTATTCATCAGAATAGGTATACTGGCCATCAGGCCATTAGGTATTATTCACAATGCATTACAACATCCACTAGTAATTAGGCCATTTAAATTACGATATTCATTCTTTTTGAGATTTCCAAGAGACCTACATCATGGATCAATCCTCTTATGCTTCATAACACCTGAATCTCTATAGCCATTTCCAAGGAGAATTTCACACATTAACGCACACCTATAATCATATTTGTTTCCTTCATGGCATATCGGTCAAGCTAGACCATTATTCCGTTACGGACAATCATACTCTCAATGAACCTTGTTCAATGCCATCCATGGCGATTCTCTCAATTTCTTCATTCTACTCATAATACATAATTATTTCGTCTCACCAATGCTTACTCAACACTAACTCCTTATGGATTTAAATCCCATGTTTCAATATCTCTCACATTACCAATTGACCAGCATTATAATTTCAAGTGGTCAAATCCCATAGGATTAATCATCAATTATTCTATTTACTTTTCCACATGAACCATCTCAATTTGTTTAAGTGTACATCCTCAATCAGGGACTTATAACTTCTAATCAGATATAGAATATTCACACTCATACCTGAGCATACCTGTTCACCATTTTCAACAATCCAACAGGTTCTAAACCTCTCACCTTGATGAAGTCTATTCACCAAGTCCACTTGTACATACTATACTACACATTTATTTGGAAGTTTCACCAATGCCATCTTCATACTATAGACTCATCTTAATTATATATATTTATTATTCGTAGTATTACAAGGTTCACCCATGCAATACCGTACATATCATAGGTTTGTTTACAACTTTCACTTATAATCCAGCTTTATAATTTCATCTACAAGGTCAGACAAAACATTTAAGTCTGTTTCCCTTAAGTCCTATAATATTCATGTTTTACTTACTGCCATCTCTTGTCCATGGAGCAGTCAATACTGCAGCCACAACATCAGGCTAAGGACTTACATTCGGTGCTCCAAGGTTGCCACGCAGGCTTCTTACGATGACTCCGCATGTAACACAAAGGAATGGGTTGATCAGACCCACACTAAGGAATCACATATGCAGTAATCGATAAGAATCTACATACAAATATGCAACACACAACCCAACTATATATACATTATCAGAGTTCCCTAACAAAACTGCTCTGATACCATAAAATGTAACAGCCCGTTGTACACCGGTATTGTTAACATTAATTATGATATTAAGCGCAGTTACAATCACAGCAGTTCATTTATAAAAATGCGAATAAACTTTTTCCGATTATTACGCGAGCATTTAAAACATAAAAAGGCGTAATAATTAAAAGTTGTGACCGTAACTGTAAACTCTTACGGAAGACTTATTTAAACTATTTTTTTAACTCACATTACTTATTATAAGTTACTAAGGATTTCCCATAAACTCACTTAGCCAAATTCCAAACTTTACGTTTTTACCTATTCGGACATGTTTCACTCTCAATTTTTCTGCGACCACACCGCTCGCAACCAAACCTTCTTCTCAGATTAGATCTTTGTCTTACTTAGTTCCCTTTCCAACAAGCTATCACATGCTCAATTCGGAGCTCATTAGCTCCGGTTATCGCCGTTTGAAGTTGGATCAGCAAATAGCCAAACAACCCCAAAAAACAACTCCAAACCACTCACCTTACTCGATTTACTGCACTCAATACATTCAACTATTTCCTCTCACATTTTTATCCTACAAACTAGACATCTCAAACTTCATTTTGATATATCACACGCTTAATTTGGCTGAGAAACGAAGCGGGAATTAATTTCCCAAATCCGGTCCAGAATCTGCCTCGGGTGCAGGGGCACATGAGCAGTCCGTGTTTCTCTATTTTTTTCAGGTTGAAGATCAACCCAGAATTTCCTCAAATTTTGACAATAATTTATCATGTGTATTTTCAGAGATGATCTTCAAGGTAAAGTGGCTGGGATTGAAAGTGTAAATTATCTCGAATCCAGTACTTGATTCTTGAAAGGTAAAAATGATTGAAATTATTAGGTGTGGTGGGACTTATGCTATTCGCTAGGGGTGATAATAAGGCCAAGGGCCTATCAGGGGACATAGGCCCCCCAGACTTATACTCATGCAAAAGCTTTTTTATTTAAAAGGCCTCAGGCTTTCATAGCCAAGCCCGGCCTTGAAGCCTTGGAGGCTGGCCCGTATACATTAAATTTATTTATTTTTTATATTTTTATATTAATCATTTCAACATCCTTTTCTCAGTTTTCTGTCTCTGCTCTATCTCTTCTCCCCGATCTAAGTCATCGTCCCACCAACAGGTAAATGAAGTCATGTTCATCATCTATTTTTATAAGCCATGCGGATTCCACGGCTTATAATGATGCTTATGGCGGCGACCGTGGAAGAAAAATTAATGTAAAATGTGGAAGAAAATTTATTGGTGGGGTTCAAATCTAGTGTAAAAAATCTAGAATATTAAGAAATGTGGAAGAAAATTTAATGTAAAAAATGTAGAATGTGGAAGAAAATTAAGGAAAAGCAACGTAAAATAAAGTAAAGGTGATGTTGTTATTTTGATTTTTTAATATTAATGTTTTTTTATTATAAAAGAAACAACTATTATTTTCTTACAAAAAAATACATATCAGTGCATGATTAATGGGCTGAATACGGCTACAAATTGGAATGTAAGGTTTTTATTTTTAATAAATAAACAGGCCACAGGCTTGAGACAGGCTTTTATTTTTTGTAAACGAACCAGGCCACAGGCTAATATTATATTCGTAACAGGTAACAGGCTAAGGCCAGTCTGACACGTTTAAATACAGGCTTGGCCCGTTAAGATCAAAGCTCGGCTCGGCTCGGCCCGTTAACACCCCTACTATCTGCCACATGATCTTTCTCATTTTTGGTGTTTATTTTTCAAACGTCCTTTTATTTTTCCATTTGGATGGTTTATATTTCTATCTAAGTTTTGAATTTCGATGATGCAGATTCTGCAAAGGACAGAGATATTTTCTGAATTCACTGTCCCCATCCTTTACTTTCACCTCAACTTCATCAAGCATTTTCATAACTCATAGCTATATGTTGAATTGCGAATTGGGTCAACCACATTCCGCTATGGTGGGATGATAGAAAATAATGACAAAGGAAAGAAGCTAGACGAAAATTGCTAATGAAATCAACAGCTAAATAAAATAAAGGCAATAATGGTGAATCTCATACCATTGAAAAGAAGCCTAAAGCTATTTTGTTGGTTATTACTCTAAAGTAGCAAATGCATAATTAATGTAACGAATTTATGTTAAAGTGAGGAATAACAAAGTGGCAATAGTTTTCCTAGTTTCTCATGTTGCAGAAGAAATTATTCCTCTTCTGCATACCCATTAAATATACGGGACTCATTATATTAAAGAAAAAAGATGGATGAGACATTTTTATGAGTCTGTAATAGGGGAATAGTTTCTCCGGAGAAATCAATTTCCATTCAATTATATGACAACATGGTTTATTTTATCTCATTGATTGCTTGTCTTGGAGGATTACGTAAAGATTTTTTGTTCTTTCCATTATAGTTGATTATATAGTGTAGAAGTTGGGAGCGGTAGATGGATCAGGGATGGAAATTTCAGATAAGGTTTTGGTGATGCCTGTTTGCTACTGTCACAATTTTAATTAATGACAAATGATTGACTTATATGAAATTTTGGCTCGTGGACAGGCCCTATCTCGTGGGATTATATAAGTTTTTGGCTCATGCAGGCTTTTTTATTTGTAGGATTTTTTGCCTTAACTCGTGCGAGCTAGGGCCTAACAGGAAGAGATAGCCTGTTTTGATGACTCTACTTTATATGTAAATTTATGGGTGACAATATGGGTTGAGCACGACGGCAGTGGCGGAGCCAGCATGACATGTTAGCAAGTGCCAAAAAATTCAGCTAGTGCCAAGGCAACTGTAGGCCACAACGTGGCTCCGCCACTGCCCGGCGGGTCAACCCGCCAAAACGAGACGAGTTGGGTTGAGATTTTCAACCCACCAACCCACTTCAACCCGCCCCGCCTAGAAGTGGGTCAAAACGGGTTGACCCGTCGGGTTATATATATATATATTTTACAATTAAGTAGTATTTCATTTGTCATTAAATTTTTGTGATATCCAATTTTTTTTTTTACATTAGTACTTCTTAGAAAAAATAAAGAATAACAATTTTATTTATGACAAATGTTATCTTTATATGGAGACGAATGAGTTCCTAAAGAATGTTTTGACAAATATTAGTATACATTTAAGATTGAGATTGAGAAAAATTAAAAGAAGTGTGAAATAAAATAAAATAATATTAGAAAAATTAATAAAATATAATTTATTTTTAAATTTTAATTATTTATTTTTTTAATTAACGGCTTGGTGGGTTGACCCGCTAACCCACCATAAAACGGGGTGAGTTCATTTTTCCCACCCATATTTAATGGCGGGTTAACCCGCCCTGTCCCGTTTTTGGCTGGTTGGTGGCGGGGCGGGCCGGGCCAACCAACGTTAAAAGCATGTTTATAGTACTCACATTTAATCAACAACGAAAAACCATTGTTAAAAGTAGGGGGGTGTAAATAGGCTGGATAGAGATAGGCTTTAGCTTAAATAGGTCAGACACATGTAAAATACTTTAGGCATGGCCAGATTCGTTAGCTTGTGCACGCCCAAATTATAAATTTAGCATGACGTATATTTAAAAAACAAAAGTCTTGACATAGACTTGTTAGCCTGTTTAAGCCTACAAGACGTTCAATAATTAAAGAAAATAATTAAAATATTATAATTTTATTATTCAAAACCATTAAAATAATAATTTATTTATTTAATTTAAAATAAATAATATAAAATAGGTCGGCCTATGAGTTTATAGGCCCTCTATGTAAAAGAAAGTCTATGAGATACTTTCTAAATAATTTTTTTAAGATCCGAAACTGTTCTATAATTTAATTCTTTCATTGAGTAGTTAATAATAATAATTTATTCCCCCCTCCTCTCCTTCTACGGTAGTATAGTATAGGATATAGAATCAGATATATTAATTAGCATTTTAATTAACATTTATTTATTTAGAATTAAGAAATCCCTCCCTCCTCGATGTATGTATGTGACAAAACAAAGATGGATTGGATATTTGGATTGGATTGGGCCCAAAACAAAACAAAACAAAGATGATGCTGCTGAAAATAACACCCGACCCAAGTCCATTCATTGCATTGCTTTTACTCAGTGTAGTGTAGTGTCTGATTGTCAAGTCAAGTGTGGCCCTCTCCAATGCAAATCAATGTAATGTGCTTTGGACACTTGACCACGCGCGCGCTTTTTAGCAGGTAATCTATAATAATTTGATTTCAGCGCAAATATTATAATTAATTAAAGATGGATTGGATTGGGCCAAAACAAAACTGATCAAAATAACCAACCATTGATCTTAGTCTCTCTCACCTCTCAATGCATAATCCGAAACATGCAGATGCAGTCTCATCTCAGATCACAAATTTACAATTTACAATTTTCTAAGATTTTTCATCTAAAATTGGGCGGGATTTAATTTAATAACACTCACTCATTCCTCTCTTTCTTCTCTCTCTCTCTCTCTCTCTCTCTCTTCTCCACCAAAGAAAAACCCTAAGCCTAGCCCCCTTCTCTTCTATTCTCTTCTCTTCAATCAAGCTCAGCTCAACTCACAATAACAATACTGTTGAAGATCTTGTTCAACAAGATAAGCTACCAACTACAAGCAGCTCCTCAACTCACACGAAAGGAACTTTCTTTCGGCTTTTATTTCATTTCATTTCATTTCGTTGGTTCTACCATTTATTTTAAGTGTGTTATTGCATTTTTTTCTTTTTGTTTCAGCGACCATAAAACATGTATTTTTATTTGTATTTGTAGCTCAGCTTAAAAAAGACACTGAACAGAGGCATTTCTCCTCTTGATGGCACCCGACTCTGAGCCTCTTGAGTTGAGATTCTTTTCAAAAATCTTCCTTTACTTGCTGCTGAGGATAAGGTAACTTCCGATACCATACCATACCATACCTTTATTTTTTCTTAAATCCTCATTATTAATACTGTACGTCATGTATTTGTTTGTGATCTATAGTATATGGTTTATTCATTGTATCTGTATTGTTACTTTTGTTTGTAGTGATAAGTTTTTTATAACTGAATGAATCTTAGAAGCTCAGTTTTAGTTCACTCAGTATTATTACTTTGCCTTTGCTTTTAAAAAGTATATAAGAGGAGCTTAATAGTTGTTTAAGTTTAGTGTGTGATTAATTTAAAGAGAAGAAAATAAATAAAAAAATGGATTTGAAACATTTCTTAATAAGATTGAAGTTTAATTGCGCTGTTTGTGTTACTTTATTTAGGGAATATGAGAGATGCTAGACTACTGTTCTGTTAATCGAAGATCAGAGTCAGATCCTCAGAGCACCTAATGTTGTGATTTGACAAGAGAGCTTTATTGGTTATTAATTGCGCACTTCTTCTTTTTTTTGCTTCCTTGCTTCTCTCCTGAGCTCCTACCTTTCTCTCTCTCTCTCTCTCTCTCTACGTGTCTCTCTCTTTCACTTTCTCAAAATCTTGGCTTCTTAGGGAATTTTGAAGCTTTTTTTGTTTCCAAAAAATGATAGTGTTATTATATTAAAACTATCTAGCTGTGCTGTGTAGCACTGTATCATTCATTCACCTATTCTGTAGTCTATAATCCTTGTATCTTTTCCCCCAAAGAGAGTCCTTGCTACTGATATCGATGTATTCTCTTGTTTACTCGTACATATATGTTTTCATTGTTTAATTTTAATTTTCACTGGCATCTAGCTTAAACGTAAAAAATGTAATTTAATTGGGCGGGATTTAATTTAATTACACTCACTCATTCCTCTCTTTCTTCTCCCTCTCTCTCTTCTCCACCAAAGAAAAACCCTAAGCCCCCTCTTCTCTTCTCTTCTCACCCTTCAATCAAATCACAAAAATGGTTGGTTACCTTTTCTTTTCGTTATCTTCTCTTCCTTCTAAACAAACGATTCATTGAATCTGACTTGAATGAATGTTCTTCTTCAAGTTTTCTTTCTTTCTTTCAATCAAATCACAAAAATGGTGGTTACCTTTGGCCGATGCTCAGCTCAACTCACAATAACAATACTGTTGAAGATCTTGTTCAACAAGATAAGCTACCAACTACAAGCAGCAGCTCAACTCACAGGAAAGGAACTTTCTTTCGCCTCTGCTTTCATTTCATTTCATTGGTTCTTCCATTTATTTTAAGTGTGTTATTGCGTTTTTTTTCTTTCTTTTTTTTTGTTTCAGCGACCATAAAACATGTATTTCTTTTTGTATTTGTAGCTCAGCTCAAAAAAGACACTGAACAGAGGCATTTCTGAGATAGTCCTCTTGATGGCCCCCGACACTGAGCCTCTTGAGTTGAGATTCTTCTCAATAATCTTCCTTTACTTGCTGCTGAATGCTGAGGATAAGGTAACTTCCCCTCCATACCATGCCATACCTTTATTTTTTCTTAAATCCTCATTATTAATACTGTACGTGTCATGTATGTATATTTGTTTGTGCTCTACGATGGTTCATTCATTGTATCTGTCTGTATTATTACTTTTGTTTGTAGTGTTAAGTTTCTTATATATAACTGAATGAATCTTAGAAGCTCTGTTTCGGTTCACTCAGTATTATTACTTTTTGCCTCTGCTTTTAAAAACATGCATGTATATAAGAGGAGGTTAATTAATAGTTGTTTAAGTTTAGTGTGTGATTAATTTAAAGAGAAGAAAATAAATAAATAAATGAACCAGGCGTTAATCCTTGCAAGTTGCCAGGCGTTACAAGTGGTATCAGAGCAGGGCCTCTCCTCCAGTACGGTGTGGTTCGAGGACGAACCAGGCGGAAGCTGGTGATCATGTAACATCCCAAGAGCTGGCAAGGGCAGGGAGTGATCGCCGGTGCGAAAGGGCACGGACAATGAGCGGCTCATGCCAAATCTTGCAGCTTGGGGGTTCATGAATGAATCGAATCAACACCCGAAAGAGAGGGATTTGTGCTGGTATGGGACGGTACAGTTAGGAATGACTTATAAGAATTAATTGGTACTACCTATACTAACAAGATGCATCTACTTTTCGTGCCCAGAACGGAAGAACTTTAAGCGTGCTTGACTTGGGGCAATTCAGGGATGGGTGACCACCTGGGAAGTTTTCCCGGGAAGTGTGCGAGAGAGGACAAAGCACGCTGAAAAGTCTCGTGTTAGTGTGTGGGGACAGTCGTTGATCCTTGCAAGTTGCCAGGCGTTACAAGTGGTATCAGAACATAAGATTGAAGTTTAATTGCGCTGTTTGTGTTACTTTATTTGGGGAATAGGAGAGATGCTAGACTACCGTTCTTTTGATCAGAGATCAGAGTCAGAGTCAGATCCTCAGAGCACCTAATTTGTGATTTGACAAGAGAGCTTTATTTGGTTCCTTGCATCTCTCCTGAGCTTTTCCACTTCCTACCTTTCTATACGTGTCTCTCTCTTTCACCCCTCTCAAAAACTTGGCTTCTTATGGAATTTTGAATCTTTTTTCTTTCCAAAAATGATAGTGTGATATTATCAAATTATTAATAAAGATTGAAGATGAAGAATATTATTATTATTTTTTTTAAATTCTAAACATATTAAATAGTATATCATTTTTTTTTAATTTTAAACAATTGTAGTTAAAATCCCTGCTGCTATGACTCCATTGATTATTATATTAAAACTATCTAGCTGTGCTGTGTAGCCCTGTATCATTCATTCACCTATTCTGTAGTTTATAATCTCTGGTGTCATGCATAGTCTTTCGCTTTTTCCCTACAGAGAGAGTCCCTTGCTTCTGATATCGATGTATTCTCTTGTTTATAAGGATGGTAGTATGAGATTAAAGTTTATTTGGGGAATAGGAGAGAGATACTACTGTTCTGTTGATCAGAGATCAGAGCCATTAATTGCTTTTGTCAGTCCTCATTTCACCTAATGTGCAAGTTGTGATTTGACAAGAGAGCTTGCTTTTATTTTTTTGCGTCCACTCTTCTCTCTTGAGCTTTTCCGCTTCCTACCTTTCTATCTTTACGTGTCTCTCTCTTTCACCTTTCTCAAAAACTTATTGCTGCGATCTGTCCATTCTCTCTCACTTTACATTATCTTTGGACTCTCATTTCACTTCCATAGATCCATTGTCTTCAGTTCACCGAAACCGCCACCACCTACCCCATTATATTACAGATCAGAACCACTCTCTTCTTTGCATGTGCACCCAACAAACAACTAGTGTTTTTTTACATGATAATGATGAGGCGTTTCAAAATAGTGTTTATGTTATTGTTTTCTCAAAACATTTCCAGAGAAAATAGTAAACACTATTTCTCTGGAAATGTTTTAAGGAGGTAATAATGGAGCGGAGCAGAACCAAATATACCAAGGTCCTGCCAGTGTTCTGTGGTGTAGATCCCTCAGAAGTATTTCATCAAACAACTGAAGTAGTCACCTCTCTGGTAAGTAAGTACCTCTTCTTCATTCTGTATTATGTTGTGATTGTGGGGACACAACCAATAGAACTCTAAGATTGTCTTCTCTCAATCTTCTTTGCATTTCTGTTTTTTTTTTTTGGGGGGGGGGGGGGGGGGGTAAATAATGTTCATTGCATTTTAATCCTCGTTTAAGTGTCTGTTGAATTTTTTCTAAATGGTGGTATCAATAACCAAAGTTTCTTTAAAGTCATCTAGATTAAGGTCTTTGTAAATGCTTCTTCTCAAGCTTTCTTCTGTTACTCTTGTTTAAAAGATGTTATCATTTAGTAAAGCCAAATTTTTAATAAATATTATTATGATTATATTTATTTTAGTGTGAATCGCGGGGTTTTTTATTAAATCAATCAAAGTAATTAGTCAAACTATAATGAATTATATATATATATATATATATATATATATATATATATATGTGATGAATTTTTTCTCAACCCAATCATGTCTCCTATTTTTAATAATTAAAATGAATTTTATTTCCTTAAAATTAGAATATATATTTCTCAGCTGTCCATCCACACATATATTTTTTAATATGTATATACATTAGCTAATATAAATTAGTAAATATAATAAATTTTAAGAGTAGCTAAATTAGAACTTCAGAGGGACGGAAATAACTTACGAGTTAAGAGTTAAGAGAATACAACGGTCATCATAGTTTTGCCGCCAAAAAATATAAATTAAAAATTTTCTTTCTCTCTTTTCACTCTTCTTAAGGTTTTCTTAGGGTTTCTTTCTCTGTTTTCTTAAGGTTTTCTTAGGGTTTCTTTCTCTGTTTTCACTCCTTCTTAAAGTTTTCTTGGTTTCTTTGGGTTTCCTAGTTTCTTTCTCTTGTTCTTGCTTGTTTTCTCTTGTTCTTGGATTGTTTTATCAAGACAATGGAATTGGTGAATATGGGAGATGGGATTCAAGTAGATGATGACCCAACCAGCCTGTATTGTTTTGCAACACTCCTACAAAGGTGTCAATACCTAGGTATGTTACTTCTGCCCTTTCTTTTCTTCTCTTTTCTTTTCTTTTTTTCTTGAAAATGTTTGATTATGTGCTGATATTTCTTGCTTGAAAAGATTGAGTATGTGGGTTTCTTGCTGATATTTCTTGCTGATATTCGACTGTGTTCTTTTTTCTTTTCTTTTTTTTTCTTGAAAATAGAAGATTGAGGGTGTGGCTTGTCAACAGTTGCTTGTCAATACCATACGAAATATATATGTTTCTTTCTTTCTTTTTCTTTATTATTCTGGCAATATTGAGGGTGTGGCTTTTCCATTATGTTCTTGCTTTTCTTTTCTTTTGATTTCGTTTCTTTTTTTTTCTTGATAACTGTGGATGTTCGATTGTATGCTTTTGTTTCTGTCTGCCCAAACATCATATTCTTGCTGATATTTCTTGCTGATATTCGACTGTGTTCTTTTTTCTTTTCTTTTTTCTTTTCTTGAAAATACAGTATGTTTCTTTTTTTTTTCTTGAAAATAGAAGATTGAGGGTGTGGCTTGTCAACAGTTGCTTGTCAATACCATACGAAATATATATGTTTCTTTCTTTCTTTTTCTTTATTATTCTGGCAATATTGAGGGTGTGGCTTTTCCATTATGTTCTTGCTTTTCTTTTCTTTTGATTTCGTTTTTCTTTTCTTTTTTCTTTTCTTGAAAATACAGTATGTTTCTTTTTTTCTCTTGAAAATAGAAGATTGAGGGTGTGGCTTGTCAACAGTTGCTTGTCAATACCATATGAAATATATGTTTCTTTCTTTATTTTTCTTTATTATTCTGGCAATATTGAGGGTGTGGCTTTTCCATTATGTTCTTGCTTTTCTTTTCTTTTGATTTCGTTTCTTTTTTTTTCTTGAAAACTATGGATGTTCTATTGTATGCTTTTGTTTCTGTCTGCCCAGACATCATATTACTAGACTATTAACTGGTTTTTTTGTTTTTTAATTTTGAAAATTTGATTTTGTCTAGTTGAATTTGTTAATTTTTTCAGTTGGTGTTTTATTTAACAAAACTAACATTGGATATATTTAGATATGTGGGTTTTCTATTTTATTTATTTTTTAAATATCTATGGTTTCGATTGGAATGATAACATGTTGGTTTTTCATCATGTTGAAGATGATGAAAAAGCTGAGAAGATGGAAGAGGATGAAGATGAGGATGAAGTTGAGATGATGGAAGAAGATGAGGATGAATATGGGAGATGGGATGCAAGTAGAAGAGGATGAAGATGAGGATGAAGCTGAGAAGATGGAAGAGGATGAAGATGAGGATGAAGCTGAGATGATGGAAGAAGATGAGGATGAATATGGGATATGGGATGCAATGGGAGATGGGATGCAATGGGAGATGATGACCCAACCAGCCTGTATTGTTTGGCAACACGCCTACAAAGGTGTCAATACCTAGGTATGGTACTTCTGCCCTTTCTTTTCTTTTCTTTTCTTTTTTTCTTGAAAATGTTTGATTATATGCTGATATTTCTTGCTTGAAAAGATTGAGTATGTGGGTTTCTTGCTGATATTCGACTGTGTTCTTTCCTTTCCTTTTTTTTTCTTGAAAATAGAGATTGAGGGTGTGGCTTGTCTTTTGTCAATACCATATGAAATATATGTTTCTTTCTTTCTTTTTCTTTATTATTCTGGCATATTGAGGGTGTGGCTTTTCCATTATGTTCTTGCTTTTGTTTTCTTTCGATTTCGTTTCTTTTTTTTCTTGATAATACAGTGGATGTTCGATTGTGTGCTTTTGTTTCTGTCTGCCCAAAAATCTTATTACTAGACTATTAACTGGTTTTTTTGTTTTCTGATTTTGTCTAGTTGAGTTTGTTAGTTTTTTCCGTTGGTGTTTTATTTAACAAAACTAACATTGGATATATTTAGATATGTGGGTTTTCCATTTTATTTAATTTTTAAATATTAATGGTTCTTTCTTTCTTTCGTTTTTTTTTCGCAATATTTAGATGTTGGTCTCGATTGGAATGATAACATGTTGGTTTTTCATCATGTTGAAGATGATGAAAAAGCTGAAAAGATGGAAGATGATGAGGACGGAGCTGAGGAGATGGAAGAAGATGAAGATGATGAAAAAGCTGAGAAGATGAAAGAAGATGAGGATGAAAAATGAGGATGAAAATGAGGATGAAGCTGAGAAGATGGAAGAAGATGAAGATGAGGATGAAGCTGAGAAGATGGAAGAAGATGAGGATAAAGATGATGAAAAAGCTGAGAAGATGGAAGAAGATGAGGATGAAGTTCATGTAGAACTTGAGAAAGGTCTTCTCTCAATCTTCTTTGCATTTCTGTTTTTTTTTTTTTGGGGGGGGGAGGGGTAAATAATGTTCATTGCATTTTAATCCTCGTTTAAGCGTCTGTTGAATTTTTTTCTAAGTGGTGGTATCAATAACCAAAGTTTCTTTAAAGTCATCTAGATTAAGGTCTTTGTAAATGCTTCTTCTCAAGCTTTCTTCTGTTACTCTTGTTTAAAAGATGTTAGCATTTAGTAAAGCCATTTTTTTAATAAATATTATTATGATTATATTTATTTTAGTGTGAATCGCGGGTTTTTTTATTAAATTAATCAAAGTAATTAGTCAAACTATAATGAATTATATATATATATATATATATATATATATATATATATATATATTGTGATGAATTTTTTCTCAACCCAATCATGTCTCATATTTTTAATAATTAAAATGAATTTTATTTCCTTAAAATTAGAATATATATTTCTCAGCCGCCAAAAAATATAAATTAAAAATTTTCTTTCTCTCTTTTCACTCTTCTTAAGGTTTTCTTAGGGTTTCTTTCTCTGTTTTCTTAAGGTTTTCTTAGGGTTTCTTTCTCTGTTTTCACTCCTTCTTAAAGTTTTCTTGGTTTCTTTGGGTTTCCTAGTTTCTTTCTCTTGTTCTTACTTGTTTCTTTCTCTTGTTCTTGGATTGTTTTATCAAGACAATGGAATTGGTGAATACGGGAGATGGGATGCAAGTAGATGATGACCCAACCAGCCTGTATTGTTTGGCAACACTCCTACAAAGGTGTCAATACCTAGGTATGTTACTTCTGCCCTTTCTTTTCTTCTCTTTTCTTTTCTTTTTTTCTTGAAAATGTTTGATTATGTGCTGATATTTCTTGCTTGAAAAGATTGAGTGTGTGGGTTTCTTGCTGATATTCGACTGTGTTCTTTTTTCTTTTCTTTTTTCTTTTCTTGAAAATACAGTATGTTTCTTTTTTTTTCTTGAAAATAGAAGATTGAGGGTGTGGCTTGTCAACAGTTGCTTGTCAATACCATATGAAATATATGTTTCTTTCTTTCTTTTTCTTTATTATTCTGGCAATATTGAGGGTGTGGCTTTTCCATTATGTTCTTGTTTTTCTTTTCTTTTGATTTCGTTTTTCTTTTCTTTTTTATTTTCTTGAAAATACAGTATGTTTCTTTTTTCTTCTTCTTGAAAATAGAAGATTGAGGGTGTGGCTTGTCAACAGTTGCTTGTCAATACCATACGAAATATATATGTTTCTTTCTTTCTTTTTCTTTATTATTCTGGCAATATTGAGGGTGTGGCTTTTCCATTATGTTCTTGCTTTTCTTTTCTTTTGATTTCGTTTCTTTTTTTTTCTTGATAACTGTGGATGTTCGATTGTATGCTTTTGTTTCTGTCTGCCCAGACATCATATTCTTGCTGATATTTCTTGCTGATATTCGACTGTGTTCTTTTTTCTTTTCTTGAAAATACAGTATGTTTCTTTTTTTTTCTTGAAAATAGAAGATTGAGGGTGTGGCTTGTCAACAGTTGCTTGTCAATACCATACGAAATATATATGTTTCTTTCTTTCTTTTTCTTTATTATTCTGGCAATATTGAGGGTGTAGCTTTTCCATTATGTTCTTGCTTTTCTTTTCTTTTGATTTCGTTTTTCTTTTCTTTTTTCTTTTCTTGAAAATACAGTATGTTTCTTTCTTTTTCTTGAAAATAGAAGATTGAGGGTGTGGCTTGTCAACAGTTGCTTGTCAATACCATATGAAATATATGTTTCTTTCTTTCTTTTTCTTTATTATTCTGGCACTATTGAGGGTGTGGCTTTTCCATTATGTTCTTGCTTTTCTTTTCTTTTGATTTCGTTTCTTTTTTTTTCTTGATAACTGTGGATGTTCGATTGTATGCTTTTGTTTCTGTCTGCCCAGACATCATATTACTGGACTATTAACTGGTTTTTTTGTTTTTTAATTTTGTAAATTTGATTTTGTCTAGTTGAGTTTGTTAATTTTTTCAGTTGGTGTTTTATTTAACAAAACTAACATTGGATATATTTAGATATGTGGGTTTTCTATTTTATTTATTTTTTAAATATCTATGGTTTCGATTTGAATGATAACATGTTGGTTTTTCATCATGTTGAAGATGATGAAAAAGCTGAGAAGATGGAAGAGGATGAAGATGAGGATGAAGCTGAGATGATGGAAGAAGATGAGGATGAATATGGGAGATGGGATGCAATGGGAGATGGATGCAAGTAGAAGAGGATGAAGCAGAGAAGATGGAAGAGGATGAAGATGAGGATGAAGCTGAGATGATGGAAAAAGATGAGGATGAATATGGGAGATGGGATGCAATGGGAGATGGGATGCAAGTAGATGAGGATGAAGATGAGAAGATGGAAGAGGATGAAGCTGAGATGATGGAAGAAGATGGGGATGAATATGGGAGATGGGATGCAATGGGAGATGGGATGCAATGGGAGATGATGACCCAACCAGCCTGTATTGTTTGGCAACACTCCTACAAAGGTGTCAATACCTAGGTATGGTACTTCTGCCCTTTCTTTTCTTTTCTTTTCTTTTCTTTTTTTCTTGAAAATGTTTGATTATATGCTGATATTTCTTGCTTGAAAAGATTGAGTATGTGGGTTTCTTGCTGATATTCGACTGTGTTCTTTCCTTTCCTTTTTTTTTCTTGAAAATAGAGATTGAGGGTGTGGCTTGTCTTTTGTCAATACCATATGAAATATATGTTTCTTTCTTTCTTTTTCTTTATTATTCTGGCAATATTGAGGGTGTGGCTTTTCCATTATGTTCTTGCTTTTCTTTTCTTTCGATTTCGTTTCTTTTTTTCTTGATAATACAGTGGATGTTCGATTGTGTCCTTTTGTTTCTGTCTGCCCAGACATCTTATTACTGGACTATTAACTGGTTTTTTTGTTTTTTTGATTTTGTCTAGTTGAGTTTGTTAGTTTTTTCAGTTGGTGTTTTATTTAACAAAACTAACATTGGATATATTTAGATATGTGGGTTTTCCATTTTATTTATTTTTTAAATATTAATGGTTCTTTCTTTCTTTCTTTCGTTTTTTTTCTTCGCAATATTTAGATGTTGGTTTCGATTGGAATGATAACATGTTGGTTTTTCATCATGTTGAAGATGATGAAAAAGCTGAAAAGATGGAAGATGATGAGGATGAAGCTGAGGAGATGGAAGAAGATGAAGATGATGAAAAAGCTGAGAAGATGAAAGAAGATGAGGATGAAAATGAGGATGAAGCTGAGAAGATGGAAGATATAACACCTCACAATTTTAAATCAAGTAATTAAAATATTAAGTGAGCAACCAAGTGATGGATTAGTGAAAATCCTAAAGATTATGCCAAAATACAAAGAAAGGGCAAAACGGTAATTAGCCAACACGCAACCCTAGGAAGATAAAAATTGAGTAGAAGGTCTCAGATGGTAAAAATAACCCTGGAAATGGGTTCAGAACGAAAAATTGAGTGGATAGGCAAGTTTCAGAAAAATCAGTGAATAGTGTTTTTCGCAGGTAAAAATACCGCGTTACGATTGCACCGTAAAACGTGCCAGTTGAATTTTGAGCTCTAGGTTTCAAATATGAGTTATAAATGGTTTGTTGAGTTAGGAAATATGATTTTGATGAAATTTGATGGAATTGAGTCATTTTGGGAAAAATTGATGAATAGTGATTTTCCGGTGTAAAAATACTGCGGTATAATTGTACCGATAAGCGTGAAAATTTTATCAGTATTTTTAGGAAACAAAAATATGTCATGAACCAGAAAAATACGTAGATTATGGATTTGTAGTTGAAATTGATGATTGGATTAAAGTTAAATCGCGCGTGGGACCCATCCCACTCAAATCCACTTAAATCACCTCACTTTTCCTCACAACTCACGATCTTCTCTCTCTCCTTCCCTTCTTCTTCACGCATGACAGCCCCTCCACCACCATCTTTGTGCAAAATTTTCAATTCACCATAACTTGGTCGTTTCTCCAACGAATCCATCGATTCTTGTCTTGAAATTCGATGGAAATCATCATCCGAACCCGTTCCACCGATTAGTTTCCCTTGAAACCCTCTCTTTGGTGAGTTATTGCCCATTTACAGCTGCGAATTTTTGGAGAAATTTGAGGTTCATGGAGTCATTTGAGCTTCCATTGTTTGGAGGAGTCTTGGGGTAGCATCAAGCCTTGGTTGTGAGTATATTTCCATCCCATTTACATGGTTTGATTGTAGTTTATTTTCATGAACCCTACACCTTGATTTCGTGATTGGTGATGTTAGAGAGCTCAATTGAAAAATGTGTATTAGATGATAATGTCTTAGAATGATGTGTTAGAGCTAGAAATGCCATGAAAATTATTGGTGAAAAATATGGATTTTTAACTTAGAAAAATTGATGATCATGACTTTGGACTTTTGAATTTTGGTGTTGAGACTTTGTATGATCAATTGTGGCATGATGGTATGATGATATAATAGGTTGTCTGAAGGTTGGAGTGATTAAAATTGAATGGAAATTCCTTAGAATGTCATAGGGTAAAATTCGAACCTTTGAGGAAAAATTGAGAAATTGATGTTGAAAAATGAATTGGATGATGATTTGTGTAGTTATATAGTGCTTAGATGGGTTGTGTTGTGGTTGGAAAGTGTTTGAATCAATGGGAAAAAATGAATTGTGTTTAGAGACCTAAATGAGCCTAAAGTGAAATATTTCACAAAACGATGCGTAAATGTCATAAAACGGAAAAACGACGATTGAACTAGCCTCTAAGCAACCTAAGGAAGTGTTATAAAATGAGAAAGAAAATTTAGAAAAATAAATCCCCAAATAACACCTATATGGCCGAACCTCCAAGGAGAAAAGGGGGGAATTTGCGGTTTTCGCGTTCTGATGTAATCCGACGCGAAAATGACGAACCGGCACTTGAATTGGCCTATTGACAACCTAATGAGGAGTAACAAAATGAGAAAGAAAATTTAGAAAAATAAATCTCAAATTTACACTTGAATGGCCGAACCATCAAGGGAGGATGGGGAGGATTTTTGTGATTTTGCGTTTCGATAATATTTGACGCGTACTGATGGATGTACGTAATTGTATAGGTTGCCGTACGTTGACTTGAACCCCGAAACTTGAATCTGGGAGTTACCCTTGGTTTTGGACCAAGTGGATTGAGGTATGTATTTAGTTCAAGGCATGTATAATTGTAAATTAGCATGCATTGTTTGAATTATAAGAGATTGGGAATGTCCTCTGTGTAGGCATTCCGCTGTATACCCAGTTGTGGGATAAGCTGCTGCGGAGCTAGTGAGGAAATTACTTAAGGTAACCTCTTGGTACTGGGGCTTGTTCCCCTTTTCTGTTCCACCTTGCCATTTGATGGCAACGGTAGGAAGTGTGTATGAATAGTATATAACACATGAGCATGCATGCATTATTGCTATGGGTACTGCGGTGCCGAGTCTCTGGCCAGTAGACAGTTTTATTAGCCTTCGGGCATTTTCGGACTTCCGCTGGATAGGTCTCCGGAGGGAGTTCCAGTTGACTGCGTGTCATAGTGTGTGATCCGGGTAGGAGCACACTAGGAATGTCTTTGGCGTTTTGGTTGGTTTGGGCATCATGGTTGTGGTTTCTGTGAACACACCTTGGATGATACCCATAGGCTTATATATGCCCAGGGCGTACGTGGAATTGGGGTTACCATCCCGTATCGTCGTAGTTTGTTTCTTTATATTCCCCATTTCTCTAAATCCCTTGCTATATCCCGTTTTCAAAGTGGTTGTTTTATTCTATTGATATGCATCGAAGTGAACCATTGGGTGGAGTTTTCTCCAGAACCTCTTGGTTACTGAGATATATTCGTATATCTCACCCCGTCTCGGGGCATTTATTTCAGGATGTACCTGTAGCGTTGGAGCAGCGGGCAAGAGGCCCGCAGGGTGATAGAGGAACATTTTCAGTATTTGGCATATTGTTCATGTTGGCATGCCTAGGTCTAGCAGTTTGTATCATTTAAATTTATGTCTAAATTTGTAATTGGTGTTGTAATATTGTAAAAGGCAATTTGAAGATAAAGTCGTAAGTTGTAATATTTAAGTGTATGTTGTAAATGTAAGAGAGGCATGATGTACCAAGATGGAAGGATTTTAGGCCTATGTTAGAGTTATGATTACATGATTATATTGTGAAACTACATGTGAATGGGACCTATGTGATTGAAACAAGTAAGAAATATAATGTGAGCTCTATTGTATAAACTGTGTAATAACTATAAACTGGATTGGGTTGTAAGTGCCCCAAGGCGTTGTTGGTCCTTATGTGTGCCACCCATTGGATTATTACTGTATTATCATGTGTTTATTAGGTACATTTGAGGTTTAAATGATCGTTTACAATTTTGGGATTATTGGAAAAACAAAGGAAACTCTGGCGAAATTTCTGTAGAATTGGCAGATTTTAGGCGGACTTCGGGAGAGCATATCTCCCTCCATAGAGGTCATATAGGGACGTACCATACTCCATTTTGAAGGTTGAGATGTCCTCTACCTTGTGTCAAAATTTGAGGATATTCTGGGTTGATCTTCGGCCTGAAACAAATAGACAAACACGGACTACATGTTACATTTTATGGTATCAGAGCAGTTTTGTTAGGGAACTCTGATAATGTATATATAGTTGTGTTGTGTGTTGCATAGTTGTATGTAGATTCTTATCGATTACTGCATATGTGATTCCTTAGTGTGGGTCTGATCAACCCATTCCTTTGTGTTACTTGCGTAGTCATCGTAAGAAGCCTGCGTGGCAACCTTGGAGCACCGAATGTAAGTCCTTAGCCTGATGTTGTGGCTGCAGTATTGACTGCTCCATGGACAAGAGATGGCAGTAAGTAAAACATGAATATTATAGGACTTAAGGGAAACAGACTTAAATGTTTTGTCTGACGTTGTAGATGAAATTATAAAGCTGGATTATAAGTGAAAGTTGTAAACAAACCTATGATATGTACGGTATTGCATGGGTGAACCTTGTAATACTACGAATAATAAATATATATAATTAAGATGAGTCTATAGTATGAAGATGGCATTGGTGAAATTTCCAAATAAATGTGTAGTATAGTATGTACAAGTGGACTTGGTGAATAGACTTCATCAAGGTGAGAGGTTTAGAACCTGTTGGATTGTTCAAAATGTTGAACAGGTATGCTCAGGTATGAGTGTGAATATTCTATGTCTGATTAGAAGTTATAAGTCCCTGTATAACAACCCTAAATATTGTATCATGATTAATGAAGAATTATGATAATTAATAAACGAGACATTTCAGATGAAATAGTTTATGATTAAGTAAATTAGAAGTATGGGTCCAATGGACCAAAGACATAAGCATTAGGGATCCAATGAATTCATGGATCAAAGTATAACCCAACAAAGGAAGTTTTAATTCCATTTAATGTGGACAAGTCCAAGTGATACAAAGAAAGCTCTATATGATAAAGTAAAGTCCAATAAGGTAAATGAAACCCAAATCAAGTTAAAGCCCAAAGTAAGGCCATGACATAATAAACCTAAAGAAGTACTATATGACTAGGAATTTAATTAGAATTCTTTCCCTACAAGCAAGAAGCCCACGGTTTTACTAGAGAAAACAAGCTCTAAGAAGTCAATTTAAAGTGTCATAAAATCATGGAAAAATAGGCACAAATTAGGTCAGGTTAATAGGTTAAAGGTCCATAATCTTAAGGAATAAATCATGGTCCAAAATTAAAGGAAATCTTTTCCTTCCAAGCATTTAAAATCCGCGGCCTAGGGGTAGGAAATGAATTTGATTTTATTTGATTTTCAAGCCATTAAATGCAAATCGAATTTCCTTAAGTCAAGCCAGTCAAATTCCTTTAAACAAGGAAGTTAGGATTATGATGATTAGTAGTCAATCACTTTCCCTAAATCAAGCAAATTGATGACAATATGTCAATCAATCAAATAATTCTGTTTCTTAAATCAAGGAAGCAACCTTTATGACGATTAGTCACACCTCATCAATCCCTTAAATCAAGGGAGCAACTTTTAATGACGATTAGTCACACATCATCAATTCCTTAAATCAAGCAATCACTAAATTTCCTTAATAAAGGAAATTGACATCATGTTCTTGTCCCTAAATTAAGCAATCTAACCTATGACAACAAATCACCACCTCACTCTCATTTAATGTGATCGAAACCTACCAGCAATCAAGTAATGGCAAGGCTTCTAGGTTGCCTATTTGAACAAGCTTTAGTCTCTCCTTTTTCCCTCTATAGCCGCGGCACTACCAAAGGAAAGAACAAAGAGTTTAGTTCATTTTGTGAAGTCCATGAATGCTTCGAAATGGTGAGTGTGTTAGTGAGAAATACCTAATTGTTCCAAGATCAAATACAAGCCTGGATCTTAGTCCTTCTTCCTAATAATTCCACCAAAGAACCCTTCATCTCTAAGCAAGAAAATCCCTCTTCTCCTCTCTTTAAGCTTGCGGCCTTGTATGTTCAAGGAGGAAGGAAGTTCATTCAAGAAGATTCAAAGTAGTCAAAGGTCAAGAAGTGTTTCCTTAAGTCGTTGATCATCATCAAAGGTAAGCCTATGAACCTTCTTGGTTAGAAATGACATGTAAAAGCATGAAAGTGATATCCTAAGTATATGATCCCTAGAAGGCCGAACCATGTATGATAATTATAAGCATGAAGAGATGTTTAAATGATATGAAAGATGATGAAATGATGATGTTAGATTAGCATGTTTAGTAGCCTAGGTTCTAAATCAATTTTGCATGATCATAACCTTAGTTGGCCGAATATATAAGATGATGTTTTGAATGATGCTCTAGGATTTAAATATGATAAATTATCAATAATGTTAGAAGTATGTTTTAGAAGTAATCCCTTAGGTATTTTAGGGCAATAAGGCCGAATGGTATGTAGCTAAAAGAGGTTTTATTTGATTAATGTTGAAAGGATCTAACCATGTTAAGTTAATAATATAATTGAAAGCATGTTTTAAAAATTATATTCCTAGATGTTTATCTATGGTGGCCGAACCTATACATGCCTAGAATGAAATCTTTAATAATTCTATTAAGTGTTATGATGACCTAGTAATGTCCTAAAACCTACACAAGTGGGTAAGTAAGCAAAACAACTCCTCTAGGTAATTAAACCTGCAAAGCCGAGACCTATACATGGATAAAACACAAATGTTGAATGTTATATAAGTTACTAAAAGATGATATGATGATGTTAGGGAGTCAAGGGAGCAAACAGGCAAGTAAAGATATCAAAAGTTGAAAGTATACAAGTAAAGAACGACAAGTACTGTAAGTGTTTACAGTTGTTGAAGTAATCTCTCTATGTATGCCACCATTATGAAACTATGATAAGTTATGGTCTGACTGCAATATGTTTATAGTGCTTTAAATTATGTGATTATGATATTTTTGAAACTTAAAACCATGCTATTAAATGTTGGCCTGTGCACTGATACTCCAGTTGCAACCTGACGAGGACTCTGGGTATCTCCGTAAGTCCGTAAAAGCCGGCAGGAATATGATGATGATGATGATGGCATGATATTTTTATATGATGATGTTAAATGTTCCATTTTGTATTGTTATTATAAACTGTTGCAGGTATAACACCTCACGATTTTAAATCAAGTAATTAAAATATTAAGTGAGCAATCAAGTGATGGATTAGTGAAAATCCTAAAGATTTGGCCAAAATACAAAGAAAGGGCAAAACGGTAATTAGCCAACACGCAACCCTAGGAAGATAAAAATTGAGTAGAAGGTCTCATATGGTAAAAATAACCCTGGAAATGGGTTCAGAACGAAAAATTGAGTGGATGGGCAAGTTTCAGAAAAATCAGTGAATAGTGTTTTCGCGGGTAAAAATATCGCGTTACGATTGCACCGTAAAACGTGCCAGTTGAATTTTGAGCTCTAGGTTTCAAATATGAGTTAAAAATGGTCTAATGAGTTAGGAAATATGATTTCTTATAATATTCGATGAAATTAAGACAGTTTGGGGAAGCGTGCCAATGGCGCGCGTAATAGCTTAAAACAGTGTTTTCTCCGAACGAATGGAGGACTCTTAATTCATCTGATCAAGCCTAATTAAAGGGGAATAGTTAATGTTAAAAATTTGAGTTTCTAAATAGGTTGTGAATTTACGGACGTTTAGTGGAATCGGAGGAAAATTCGGATTAGTTTTAAATCGCGTGAGGTGGCGGTGGGACCCACCCCACTTAAGTGACTTAAGCCACATGTGCTTGGCACTATTCATGCATCACTTTCCTCCCTTCTTCTTCATGAAACCCGCAGCCCCCTCCCCCAAAAACCCCATTTGCATTCAAATTTTCTTTTCACCATAACTTGATCATTTCTTAACCAAATCAAGTGATTTTTGTGTTGAAATTTGTTGGAAACAACCTTCTAAACACATTGGTACCACTCTTGAGCCTTGAAACCGTGTATTTGGGGAGATATTGGCCATTTACAGCCACGAAATTTTGGAGAAAAAATGGTTGTCCATGGAGCTTTTTGATCTTCCATTGCTTGGAGGAGTCTTGGGTTAGCTTCTAGCCTTTGTTGTGAGTATGTTTCCATCCCATTTACATGGTTTAATTGTGATTGAATTTTTGGAAACCTAAAGCTTGATTTGATGATGTGTTGTGTTAGAGAGCTCAATTTGAAAATGTGTATTAGATGATAATGTGTTAAAATGATGTATTAGAGCTAGAAATGCGATGAAATTTATTGGTGAAAATTGATGAATTTAACTTAGAAAAATTTGATGATCATGATTTTGGACTTGTGAATTTTGGTGTTGAGACTTGTTTGATGAATTGTGGCATGATGGTATGATGATATAATAGGTTGTATGAAGGTTGGAATGATTAAAGTTGTATGGAAATTCCTTGGAATGCCATAGGTTAAAATTCGATTCTTTGAGGAAAGATTGAGGAATTGATGTTGAAAAATGAATTGGATAATGATTTGTGTAGTTATATGGTGCTTAGATGGGTTGTGTTGTGCTTGGAGAGTGTTTGAATCAATGGAGAAAAATGAATTGTGTTAGAGACCTAAATGAGCCCAGAATGAAATATTTCGCAAAACGATGCGTAAATGTCGAAAAACGGAAAAACGACGATTGAACTAGCCTCTAAACAACCTAAGGGAGTGTTATAAAATGAGAAAGAAAATTTAGGAAAATAAATCTCAAATTTACACCTACATGGCCGAACCTCCAAGGGAAAAAGGGGTGATTTGGCGATTTTCGCGTTTTGATGTAATTCGACGCGAAAATGACGAACCGGCACTTGAACCGGCCTATTGACAACCTAATGAGACGTAACAAAATGAGAAAGAAAATTTAGAAAAATAAATCTCACATTTACACTACAATGGCCGAACCATCAAGGGAGGATGGGGAGGATTTTTGTGTTTTTGCGTTTTGATA
Source organism: Gastrolobium bilobum (assembly GCF_033153095.1). Classification (NCBI taxonomy): domain Eukaryota; kingdom Viridiplantae; phylum Streptophyta; class Magnoliopsida; order Fabales; family Fabaceae; genus Gastrolobium; species Gastrolobium bilobum. Next base: position 420 of record NW_026897061.1, on the reverse strand, counting down.
CTATTTGACGAGTACTGATGGATGTACGTTATTGTATAGGTTGCCGTACGTCGACCTGAATCCTGAATCTTGAATCAGTGAATTGCCCTTGGTCCGGGACCAAGTGGATTGAGGTAAGAAATTGGTTCATTACATGTGTAATTATAAATTAACGTGTATGGGTTGAACTGAGAGTGATTGGGAATGTCCTCTGTGTAGGCATTCCGCTGTGTACCGAGTTGAGGGATAAGCTGCTGCGGAGCTTGTGGAAACGCAAATTAAGGTAACCAGAACACATGAGCATGCATGCATTATTGCTATGGGTACTTATGTACCGAGTCTCTGGCCAGTAGACAGTTTTATTAGCCTTCGGGCATTTTCGGACTTCCGCTGGATAGGTCTCCAGGAGGGAGTTCCAGTTGACTGCGGTCATGGTGTGTG
>NW_026897060.1:0-27734 GCF_033153095.1 Gastrolobium bilobum | reverse complement strand
TTCTGAATTATTATGATTTTGAATTATAATATCACCCAGGTAAAGCCAATGTGGTAGCCGATGCCTTAAGCAAGAAGACGGTCTGCATGGCTAATTTGATGATTTCATAGTATGATTTGATTGAAAAGTTTAGAGATTTCAACACTCCTGTCAGTTCAGAGGATAATTAGTATTTGTTGACTTCTACTGTAGTACTGAACTCGTTAATAGAGAGGATTAAAGAGGCTCAATTATTTGATGAAAGAGTTTAGTCTATGAAAGAAAAGGACTTTGTATTCGCTGATAAGCTCGGTGTTAAGTATAATAAGATTGGATCATTGTTCCAAAATGTCAGATAGTGGATGAGGTGTTAACTAAGGCCCATATGGGTAAGTACACTATTCATCCTATTGATACTAAGATGTATCAGGCCATGAAACCAAATTTCTGGTAGTCTAGTATGAAGAAAAAGATTGCTCAGTTTATGAATAAGTGTTTAATATGTTGTATATGTGCATTCATTCACATTCATATAAATATTATATGATTTTTGATGTTATGATGATGTATGTTATGAGAATCCTGGTCAGTGACTTTGGTATGTAGACTCCCTATGGCTTTGACCCTGGGAGTTATTTTCATACTACAGTTTGTGTTGATTGCCTATGGCTTGACCCTGGGAGTCACACTAGACATGTGAGACATGTCGGTTAGCTATTCTTGGGGAAAGCCCTTGAATAGTTAACCAGAGTATTAGTTATGATGTTATGTTTTGCATTTGGTATGTATCAAGGAGATTCCTTGTGTAATTCATAGAGTGCAGTCTCTCTGGTCAGTAGAATTTGTAAATTGTATTATCAGTGCAAGGACTGATGTACAATAAACTGTGAATTATATTATCAGTAGAAAGGCTGATGCATTGAGGTTTCAATGAAATTATATTTTCAGTGAGAAGACTGATATACAATTAGAAAGGAAAGGGTATTATCAGTAATAAGATTGATGTAATAAGTATATGGAAGCCCATTATATGCTAAACAAGTCATGTTTAGACCAAAAATGATAAGTTTTACGATTTTGCGTGCAAACAGTGCACAATTAGTAATTCACAGTGCATTTCGTTAAAAACGATGTAGAAACCCAACTGTGAATTGTTAATATTGTTCCTTAGGGAATAAAAGTGAACTAAAATGAGTTCGGAGAAATAAAATGACGAATATAAGTTTGAGAATGAGTAGCCCCATGGATTACTGCAGCCCTTGAATATTCCGGAATGGAAGTGAGTTAGTATTTTTATGGATTTTGTAGTAGCATTGCCGAGAACTCAGGCTGATTTTGATTTTATATGAGTTGTGGTAGACAGATTGATTAAGTCTGCATATTTCGTTCCAATCAAGATGAGTTTCTCTACAGAGCAGTTGGCTCGATTATATGTAAGAGAGATTATGAAACTGCATAGTGGTTTTCACATCAGTCAACTTCGTAGATATGTACCTGATGCGTCCCACATTGTCCAGCAGGACAATATTGAAGTAAGGAAAGACTTAAAGTTTGTTGTGGGACCATTGAAGGTTCTAGCACGTGATGAAAAAGTATTGAGAAACAGGACTATTTCCATGATCAAGGTACAATGGGAAGGATTGACTCTTGAGGACGCTACTTGGGAGCGGGAGAATGAGATTCTCCAGCGGTACCCTAAGTTTGACGTCAGGTATATGTTATATTTGATATTTGATTTTGTGGGCAAAATCCTTAAAAGGTGGGGTGAATATAATAACCCTCACTAGTAATTGGGGATTTAATATTGAAGAATAATTAGAAGTAAAAAAAATAAAGTCACCCTTAGTGAAAAATGAGTTAAAATGACAGTTAAGGGATAAAAATAAGGGTAAACAAAGTTACCCGAAAAGTGAAAGTAAAGTTAAAAATATGACTAGAAAAAATATTCTAGTCCATTAGGTAAAGTTTGGTAATAAATGGAGGTGTGTAGATAGATAAACCTTTACCCAGTTAAAGTAACTTAAATTGTACACACCGTGAAATCCTTATTTCTCCTTCTTTCTGCGCGTTGTTTCCTTTCTTTTCCGTCTCTCTCACTGATGCTCGACGCTTCCATGGAGAAAGGGACCTAGGTTAGTTTTTTTTTATTTCCTCTCATTTCCACTCAAATTCTCACCAAAAGCCATGATGCCATACATGAATCTTTAAGGAAAAAGGCTAGTGAATCCATTCCACCACTCCATTTGGGCTGATTTGGCTTGTGGAGAGAGTTATTCATCAAACCCAATTTGTGACACTATTCATGCTTGTAGAAAAGTGGGGCTTTTGAGTGAGCAAAGCTTGGGGTTTGTTCTTTGGAGCTTGGAATAGCTACTATAGGTGAGAAACCTCTAATCCTATAGTTTTATTTTTGTGATTTATGTCTGGGAATTTATGAGCATGTTTTGAGTGAGATATAAATTAGTTTAAAATTTGAATTGATGATGGATTGTTGATGTGTTGGATGTAGGAAGGTGGAATAAGCATGTGAACATGTATAAAATTGGGAAAAAAATCCCATGGTGAGATGCCCTAGATTTCGGCCTTGATAGGGTAATTAGGGGATGATGTACAAAATTTATTGTATGTATTGGGAAGGTTTAATATGTTGGAATAAGTGAAAATTTGGTGCATTAGTGAGAATGCCAAAGTGGGAAAAAATCCTATGTAGTATGCTCCTATGTTTCGACCTTGATGTATATTGGAGGAGTTTAATGTTTAAAATTTAATTAGACATTGTGGATATGTATATATATAAATATATACATGTGTGTGTAAGTTACTAACTAAGTGAAGAAAGAATAAGTAAAAAGAAAAGAACCCTTTTGCCTATTGTCATTGTGGGATTCGACCTATAGGGTGGTTTAGGGATATATTTTGTACATTTTATTTTAAATAAAATGTGTTGTAATAAATTGTATAAAAGTGATGAGTTTTGAAGAAAAATAGCATGATTTATGTTGAAAATTCCTAAGGGAATAGGTGATTAAATTAAAGAACACCAACGGTTATAAAGAGGTCTAGACTTGTGTATTGGCATAAGATTGGCAAAAACGCTAAGAAATGAAAAGAAGCGATAAAATGTATGCCTTATGTGAAAACTAGGCATAATGGCATTTTATTAATTGGTATTTGTGGATTCTTGCTCTAGGTGTACCTAGGGACTAAAAAGGAATCAGAATCTCTTGAAGATATATAAGTAACTTGTGCAACAAGTAAGGGTATTGGTAAAGCTTCAAGAGGTAAGCTCTATGTTTAAGGAGTCTTTTCCTGCTTGAGTGCTCCACCATGGTTAGTGAACTATGGTTGGACTGTATTACTGTGATTTAGATGCTTTGTATAGATGCATTCATATAGAGTTATTTGATAACATGATATGTTTTGCTCTGATATGACTTCTGTAATATGATTTCTATAACAATCTCTGGCCATTGATTGTATAGTACCCAGATGTCCGCTTTGGGGTCCTCCCTCGGGACTGATGGTGTACGCCTCTGATATGTCTGGTTCCGCTTTGGGGTCCTCCCTCGGAAACACGTGCGTTGATTTCCGCTTGGGGTCCTCCCTTGGGAATGACGGCGCACATCTCTGATATGATATGGATATATGCTCTGTTCTGTTATGATATCTGTTATATGTTGTATTTGTATACTCTGTATCTGACTTTCTTGCAGGAGTGAGCCAGGGGTATGGAGAATTCTCTATAAACCTGGAGCTTATTGAGATTTGTAATCTCACCCCTCGTTGGGGACATATTTTCAGGTGCCTAGATTCTCGGTGAGTCCTCACTAGGCAGGGACGCAACACGTGGCTGAGGCAGTTGACGGATCGGATTTTGAGTGGCCGTAGGCGACTACCCTTTGGAAGTATATTAATGTCATTTTGTATTTCCGCCTTTGATGGATCATGACATTGATCCTTTATTTTGTATATGGCCTGTATATGTTTTGTACATGTATGTCAGTTTGATGCATGTACATTTGAGTATTCAGGAACGTTATATGATGATGTAGTATTCAGATAGGTTTACGTTTTAATGGCATGCTATTAGATATAGTGGCACAGAGCCATGTTATGCATGCGCCCATGTATGGGTATTTGATTATATTTGGATATATGATATTTCTGAATTGATATGTTGTATAAACTGTTTATCAGGAAATGCTTCTGAGTGGGATTGAAAAATCCCCAGTTGTCCGATTTATAGAGGAAACTCTGCCCGATTTTCGTTTACGCCGAGTAAGAATTAAGTTAGAAAAAGAAAAAGTTAGCTCATATTTTTGTAAGTTAAGTCTTCCGCTGTTTCTGTTTATATCATGTGTATGTTAATTGAACCGGCTCGAGACGGGGATGTTACAGCGGTAAATTTTTTTGGTGGATATATATATATATATATATATATATATATATATATATATATATATATGAGAAAAGTGTTTGTCGTTTTAAATGACATAACACTCTATCTTTTTAAGAGAGAGACAAACACAGAAAAAAAAATTATTTAAATTTTAAATTAAAAAATTATCCACTTTCTCTCTCTTATAATTTTTATTTTTTTTTGTCTATCTCTCTACTACAATGACATAACTTGTGTCATTTAAAACGACGTAACTTATATTCAAAATGACAAAAACCAAACCGTATTCGCAAACTTGATTTTGAGTCAGAAATATAGAAAGAATGACCTTTGACAGAGACAAAGTGGCAAACCAAAAAAAAATAAAAATAGAGTGGCAAACCGAATGGCTATTCGACTTAGTAGATAGTATTTGAAAAAAAAAAAAAACAAACAAGAGAGAGATGAGTACCTTTGTTACGTGTAAGAGAGACGTGATAAAGAGAGACGCAACAGAGAAAGAGAGACGGGAGTCAAAGAGTGAGGGAGTAAGAGACAATAAAAGAAGGAAATTTGTAGCAGAGGAGAGTCTGAATCGAGAGAATGGAGAACGAAGATTCAGGGTTTCATAAAACCCAGTAGAAAGACAGAAAAACCCAAACAAGTAAGAGAAAAGTTCATATCCTCCTTTGATTTTTGTATCACTTAATTTTTTTTTATTTATCTCTTTTTTTTTTTTCATCCAAATTTCTGTTTAACCTTGTTAGAGTTTTTAAATAATATATTTATTTTATCATTTTTATAAAAAATACACTTTGTGTCATCTTCTTTCCTAAGTTTTGAAAGAATTTTTTACCATACAAAATTTCTTCAATTTTAGAAAAAAAATTGCGAAGTATCTATTATAATATGATAAATTTTCTTTCCCTTTCTAAGGGTTGATTACAATACTTAATAACTAATTATAAATTTTCTTTCATTTGTTACACCAGTGGTGAAAGTTGGCAATGATATTCTCATTTTATATAAGAGTTTTATGAGTTTCATATTACACGATACTAATATATTTTTTCTACTTACTCAAAAAAATGTTTGGTCCATTTTTTTCCTTTTTTTAATGGGACCCATTAATTGTTTGTGTCTATGGCATAACACATAATGTGTCCTGTAACATGATACTCATAAAATTCTTTATATAATTATCAAAATGCAAAAGTTACTATGGCTCAAGTTTATCATGAGTTTATAGGTGGTTTATTATATTTTTTATGAGCATTTAAAGCAATCTCAAAATTCTAATTTATTTTCGCCATTTTTTTGTTATTTTCAATTGTTTCAGCATTACTATGTGTGCCTTTGTACAATTGTACTATGTCCCATTGCACCATCCAAACAAGTATGTGTACAGAAGCACAACTACAGAGTCAAGCTTTCTCTACATTTGTCATTCTTTTTTTAAATTTTATCATTTTTCTTGTTGCATGGTTAATGGTGTCACTCCTGTTGTCATCTTGCTTATGCTTCAACATATTCTCTTTCATTAGTTATTATGGAGATTTCGCTTGCCATTGATTCTAATATATTGATTTTCTTTATTTTATTCAGTAAGAGGATAATTAGATTTCTTAAGTTTGATTAACAGTTTGAGAAGTCGTCTTCTTATCAAATAAGCAAATAAATGATACAAGGTCTTACAACCATGGGTGCACTATGATGTTTGAACATTTTTTTTCTATGCTTTGTGAAATCTATTAATTTTAAGGCATAACTTGATGTTTTGCTTTTCTCCTAGTTGCTAAATTTTATGATATATGTATCATATTGTGTAGGCTGTTCCTTGAATAATTTCATACTTGGATTTCAAAACCCTTCCAAAGTTTGGGAAAAAAGACGATATAAGGTAATTGAAGTATATTTTTGTAAGAAGGGTAAAATAAATATGTTGATTAAAAATTCTAACACTATTAAAGAGGGATTAAGATGAAAAAAATATAAGGGGTAAATGATAAAAAATATATAAAGGTAAATGATAAAAATATATATAGAGGTTAAATAATTCAAAGACGAATCACATGGGATATTTGAAGTTTTTCTAAAAAAATAAATATAATTTGTAAAATTAAAATAAGGGCAAATTTGGACACAATAGCGGTCTTCTTTTCTAATGTTGTTATTAAAGCAAAATATAGGGCATTTGATAGAAGATTAATTTTTTCGTGCCCAAAAATCATGATTCACAGGAATATAGTGGGAAAGTCACTTTTCCGAAAATGTAATAACAAAACTGTTTGTTAGGTCAAAATATTACTGGAATTTTGTCCCCAAAAAAGTAAAATTTTCCCAACACTTGGGATTCCAAAAATATCCCCTTTGGGTGGTATTCTTGGATGGCATTTTGGAAGAAAAAATAGACACAAAGCAAAATCTCGGAAAAACCATATTTTGGAAAAAAAATTCAAAAACCTTATACCAAACGTGGATAAATAAGATTACCATTATCATTTTTCCATAATTCTCAAAAAATTCCCTTTACCAAACATTCTGACATGGAATACTTAACAATTTTATAAATTAGAATCCTATACATCTTGATATCCAGAATAATAAAAAATAAAAAATAAAAAATAAAAATATACTCACCTAAAGTTGTAGGAAAACATATTTAGATTAGCTAATTTTTGTATTAACAAATGATCAGACCAAATACAATATGGGCTGGCCAAAGTGTACTGGACAAATCACACACGGTTGAAGTGAGAAGGCTTTTGGGTAATCTGTTTTTTGGGCTGGTGGACGTTGATGATGATGGTAGGACTTTGGTTCTCCTTCGGCGCGGTGAGCCTGACTGGGGGTACCTACAATGACTCTCCGACGCTTAAGTTAGTATCAATATCATGTTTATGTGTATTCTTACTGAATTAGATGATAATACCTGGGCATGTACCCTCTGTTTATATAGTGGTTTTGATGCCGCCTTAGGAAGGCGGTATGGCCTCTGATTGGCTGTTCAAGGGCTGCAGGTTCTGATAGTGCTTTAATAGCCTTATCACTTGATGTCAGGCTACCTTGATAGAGTGGTGGCAAGTTGGAGCTGTCTTCTGTTTACTTGTTTAAAGGCGCGGTGGACCTTTATTAGTTCCTGAGCTTGCTTCCTTATCTCTGAAATTATGTTAAAGGGCGGTTACGTGCGTGATGGTGGCATCACGCCATGTTATGCGCGATGTAAGACATCGCACCCCACTCTGGTCCTTGTGTGTTTGGGCCTTTGTTCTATGTATTTGGGTATCTGATGGGCCTATCATATTTTATCCGGATTAGTTGTCCCCTAGCTCGCAGTTTTGGTATGTGGCAAAGCTTAGAGATATAAATATTCTTTTATGCACGATGTGTTTCTTTAGCGCGTTCATTCGATGTCGTAATAATCATGCTGGAGAATCATCATTACTTAGCCGCTTAAAGATGGTTAATTAGATGTTTAACTGTCAGATGCATTTAATGCCACCGTAATTACGTGGGTGATTAATGACAATCGTGGGCTGTTTTAAAGTTTAAACGTTTTACCTTCCTTCCACGTGTCCTCCTTTTTATCCGTTTAACTCAACACGTTTTAACCTTTTGTGTTGCTTGCGGTATCTTTTCATATTTGTACTGAGCTACTTAACTTGGAGGGAAATCACTCGAAGCACTCACCGTAGTTGTGTTAACCTCTCTTTTTCTAAATTCGATTTTTGATCTTCCCATTTGGTGTCGACACGTCATACTCCCCCCCTTTGTGCATTCGAAGTATATATCTTACATATGTTCTTTCTTCGATTTTTATCCTTCGTGTTCTGCTTTGTTTGTTTGTGTTTTTCTGGCATTCGAGCTTTGGGTATGTCTGATAATCGCAAATTTGTGAATTTGATCAGAATAGCCGAACGGTCTGGCTCTTCCAGTCATACCCAGGTCCTTACCTAGGTCGAGGTCTTTAGGAACCGGGGAATGCTTACTGGTAAGTGTGCTGCTATAACACCTCGCAATTTTAAATTAAATATTAAAATATTAAACATTGATTAAAGGGAAGGATTAGTGAAAATCCTGAGAATTAGGCCAAAATACAAAGAAAGGGCAAAACTGTAATTAGCCAACACGCAACCCTAGGAAGATAAAAATTGAGTAGAAGGTCTTAGATGATGAAAATAACCCTAGAAATGGATTCAGAACGAAAAATTGAGTGGATAGGCAAGTTTCAGAAAATTCAGTGAATAGTATTTTTATCGGGTAAAAATACTGCGGTACAGTTGCTCTGTAAAGCGTGCCGATTGAGTTTTAAGCTCTAGGTTTTGAATATGAGTTATAAATGATTTATAGAACTAGGGAATATATTTCTGATAAAATTTGATGGAAATAAATAAGTTTGGGGAAACGTGCCAACAATGAGCGCAACATCTTAAAACAGCATTTCCCTCGAACAACCGGTGGTGGTGGGGCCCACCTCACTTAAGTAACTTGACACATGTGACACCATGTCACTATTCACTCTTCTCCTTCCCCTCTCTCTCTCCCTACCCGCGGCCTCCATGGCTCTTTGTGCAAGTTTTTCAACAAAACTTGTTTCACTCCTAACTACATCATTCCTCCACCAAATCAAGTGATCCTTGGCTTGAAATGTATTGCAAATTACCTTCCAAACCCATTGGTAGTACTCTTAAGCCTTGAATCCCTCTAGATTTTTAGAAAAGCCCTCCCCTAGGCCGCGGCTCACATTGGTAGATTTGTGTTCATGTTGTTGAGTGATGCTCCAATGGTCTAGTATGTCTTGAAGGAGCCTTGTGCCTAGCTTTTGAGTAAGTTTCTACATCCTTTTGATGGTTTGATGTTTGAATTTGTTTCATGAACCCTAAAGAGGGCTTGGTTGATTTGTGATGTTAGAGAGCTCAAATGAAAAATGTTTGTACATGAATGTGTCTTAGAATGATGTGTAGTAGCTATAAATGCAATAAAAATTATTGATGAAAAATGTGAATTTTTAACTTAGAAAATTTTGAGGATGTTATGACTTTGGGTTTGAAATTATTGTTAGGATTGTATAATGGGATTATATTATGGTTGTATGATGATATAATGGGATTGTATGAGGTATGAAGTAGTTAAAATTGATTGAAATTCCTTGGTGTGGCATTGGATGCAATTCGGCCATTTAGGGAAAATTAGGAAATTGATGTTGTTGAAAATTGTTTTAGTGATGTATTATGTGTTAAATGGTAATTAGATGGGTTGTGTGGCGGTTGGAAGGTTGGAAAACCAATGAAAAAATATTTGGTAGTGTTGAGTGATTAATTGGACCTAGAGCGAAATATTAGGCAAAACGACGTTCGAAAGACGTAAAATGAAAATTGGCACTTGATATGGCCTTTTGGTGACCTAAGGATGCCTAAGAAAATGAGAAATAAAATTTAGAAAAATAAAATGTAAATTTACACCTTGTTGGCCGAACCTACATAGTGTGGGGGGTGATTTTTGACGTTTTCGTATTTTGATAGAATTGCCGTGTATTGATGATTCGTACATGGTTGTTGTAGGTTGCCGTACGTTGATTTGAACCCCGAACCGTGAGTTCGGTGGATTGCCCTTGGTCCTGGACCAAGTGGGATTGAGGTAAGTAGTTGGAACCATACTTGTGTAATTGACGACTTGCATGTGTAGTATGAATTTTAAGTAATTGGGAATGTCCTCTGTGTAGGCATTTCTGCTGTATAAAGATCTCGGAGAATATATTATTGGGAGCTAAGTGAAGAGGACTATACAGGTAACCTCTTGGTACTGGGGCTTGATCCCCTTATGTGTTCCACCATGTCCGTTGAGGGTGATGGTAGGAAGTGTATGTAAGTAATGTAGAATAACATGATCATGCATTTAGTATGTATGTTGGTAGATCGGATGTACCGAGTCTCTGGCCAGTAGACAGTTTGCCTTCGGGCGTTTCGGACTTCCACTGGATAGGTCTCCGAGAGGGAGTTCCAGTTGACCTAGGGTCGTGGTGTGTGATCCGGATAGGAGCACATTAGGAAGTCTCAGGTGTATATGGATGGAGGGTGCCTCGGTTGGATGTTCTAGGAACACGCCTTGGTTGAGACCCGTAGGCTTATATGCCGAGCCATTAGGCAGGACGTTGCGTGGTATTGGTAGCGACCATTCCAGCTTCGTCGTATTTTATATCCCTATGTTGCCCAGTTTCTCTAAATCCCTTGCTATATCCCGTTTTCAAGATGTTATTTTATGTTATTTATATGCATCGAAGTCAGCCATTGTGCGGAGTTTTCTCCGGAACCTCTGGGTTACTGAGATATATTTGTATATCTCACCCCGTCTTGGGGGCTTTATTTCATGAGGTAGCAGTGGTGCAGGAGCAGCGGACAAGAAGCCCGTAGGATGAGTCGTTGGGGGACTTTATACATTTTGCATTTTGATGGCCGTTGGGCCTAGGTTAGACTTAGGGCATGAACATTGTATATGTTGATAGGATGAAATTTATGGTCATATTTGTTCATGCTATTTTTGCCTAAGTCTAGATACATGTAGTTTATGACATTTGGAGACTTATGAATTATGTTGTAATTTGGATAACTGTAAATATTGTATTTGGATCTTGTGTAATGTGAAGCATATGCAATATGATGAAAGGACAATAGACCTATTTTAGGATCATGATTATGTGTATGATTAGCAAATGCATGCAATTGGACTTTGATGATTGAAACGTGTTAAGTATTAATAACAGAAGCAATGTAATACGTATTGTATAAGTAATATAAACTGTGATGGGTTGTAAGTGCCCCAAGGCATTGTTAGTCCTTGTGTGTGCCACCCAATGATTATTAGGTACATTTGAGGTCCTAGATCACATTGGCAAATTTGGAGATTTTTGTAAAAACAAAGGAAACTTTGGCGAATTTTCTAGAAATTGGCATAATTTAGGCAAACTTCGAGAGATTATATCTCCCTCCACAGAGGTCCGATAGGGACTTTCCATACTCCATTTTGAAGCTTGCGATGTCCTATATCTTGTGGTAAAATTTGGTAAAAATATGGGTTGGAGGTAGGCCTGTAGAAGGCAGAGAGTGCAGACTGCCCATTTGCTCACTGCACGTGGCAGTTCTGGACTGGTTTTGGGAAATTTATTCCCGCTTTGTTTCTTGGTCAAATTAGGTGTATGATATATCAAATTGAAGCTTGAGGTGTCTAGTTTGTTGTAAAAAAATTTGAGAGCAATTGGTTGAGTGAATTTTCTGCAGTAATTCGTGGAGTGAAGGATGTTTGGAGTTGTTTTGGAGTTGGTTGGCAGTTTTGCTTGTCCAACTTCAAATGGCGATATCCGGAGCAAACGAGCTCTAAATAACTCATGTGATAGCTTCCTAGAAAGGTAATTGAGTATATAATAACATATCAAAAGATGGTAGGCTTGTAGAATGCGGGTTATCCGCAGAAAATTAAAGACCGAACCATGTTCGGAAGAGTAGAAAACGTAAAAGTGAGAATTATGCTAAGTGGGTTTATGGGAACCCCTTAGTGACTTATGAGAAGTAAAATAAGTAATAAAAGTAGTTTAAATAATTATTCCGCAAAGAGTTTACAGTTACGGTCACAACTTTTAATTATTACGTTTTTTATTGTTTTAAATGCTCGCGTAATAAACGGTAAAAGTTTACTCGCATTTTTATAAATGAATTGCTGTGATTGTAACTGCGCTTAATATCATAATTAATGTTAACAATACCAGTGTACAACGGGCTGTTATAGCTGCCCCCTGGAAGAAAGTGATTTTGAACGATAACCGTACGTCTTCTGTTCGACTATTTGAAATAGGTTCTTCCTCTCGTGAACCTAAATGCGGGATAACTAGAACTTTGTCGCAACAAAGTTCGTCCCTTTTTCCAAAAGTTCCCTTTAAAATGACGAATCCTATTTTTATATCGAGCGATTCTTCCTCCAATTCTGGTTGTAGTCATAGGTCTGTTAATACCCTAAACTCCAACTCTTCCCTTTCAATTTCATCGCGCGATACTTCTCCTTCCATCGCGCTAGATCAACCTGGCCATAGGAGTCCAAGCCCCTTGCCTTTAAATGTTATTTACCCAGCTGGGTACCCATATAAGAAAAGGAATTTTGACAATTTTAAATCTGCATTTGTTATCTCTTCTTCTTCTGATTCTTCTGCCTCTACTAATTCCTCCTCTCCTGAACCAGATTTTATCTCGCCTAAAATTAAAAAAATTATGGCTAGGCGATGTGCTAGTGATGCAAGGAAAAAGAAAAAGCTTAACCCTGACATGAAGAAAAAACAACAGCTTGATCCTGAAGCCACTGGATCGGTCAAGAGTAATATTCGGGATGAAGAATCTCTGAGCTGGGTATCTGACATTGTTTCAGATACTGCCTCGATATATAGTTCTTCAGAAGAATTGGCGCAATTGAAGGCAGCCATCCATCTGTTGGGAAGAATGAGCAGAATGTAACAGTGAGATCTATGTTGGGCTGCTTACTTCCACTTGGGTCACTATTTCTGGCCGCAAATGCTTCACAGATACACCACGGTTCCTGTTGGGAAGAATGAGTAGAGAAAAGACATTGTTCCTGTTGTGAAGAATTAGTAGAGTGTCTTCTTAATGTTGTACTTGTGCATGATACAAGATATTTAGAATCGATTAATTGTACTTCTGATTTGCAGAAACCGATTTTTTTTTAGAGATATTTAAATCGGTTCATCGTTTCATGACTAATCTGATTCGAAGCGGGACTCGAAATTAAGGTTTTAAACTCCTCCTAAAGATGATACTGGAGAGTATCGAATACATGCTCTCACCCCACCTGCTTAGTTTCGTGGCGCCAACTGAGCTACCATGTTTCTGAATGAAGCATGTTGCTCCAAATATTGAGATTGTCCTCTTTTACTAGTGTTTTATGTTTTGTCGTAGATTATTCCACCATATTATGCAACTGATGTTTACATTAAGCTTTATTGTGTTCGTGAATTACCCATGTTACTTTTCATTTTTTTCTCCTTCCTTTTTGTAGTATTAATTAATCTATTACTCATTCATTTTTAAATAAATTTAAACACTTTTTATTTTGAATAAATTATAAATGAAAGGGGACGGTTATACTTACCACCAGGTAAGTTTACCACTCTTATCACCAATCTCCTAACCATTAGATTAAAATTAAATCTAACGGTCCATAATTATCCCTTATAATCCTAATTAAGGGAAAAAAGGGAAATGATAAATAAATATGATTAGGTGGATATTCATATTTTCTTCATCTATAAATAGAGGGAAAAAAGTATCTAATATTACTTTAGACAATTTTATCTAATATTCACCGAAATGACGTCATTTTTGAATTGAAAAATTAAAAATATTAGAGTGATAAATACTATTATAACCCTGAAATAAATTAAAATTACAAATACACCATGATTTTTGTCTTAAAATTATGTCGTTTCGGTGAATATTAGACAAAGTTGTCCAAAGTAACTTTAGAAAAACGTATAAATAAAAGTTAGAATTAACTTATTTTATATTCATAATAATTTATAAGGGTTTAAAATTTCTAAAGTTATTTTAGATAACTTTATCTAACGTTCATCAAAATACACATAAAAAAATATGTGAGTCCATGTGGATCCGTGTGAAGAGAAGAGAGAGAAAAAAAATGGGTCCAACACACTTTTATGTGTGTATTTTGATGAACATTAAATAAAATTATTTAAAGTAACGAAAAATTTTAAACCGAATTTATAATCATCTTATTGAGAGTATTAAAGAATAACTGAAAATTAAGCAAAGTTAAAATTACATTTTTTTCTCTCTCTCTGTCTTTTTTTTTTTTGGGGGGGTAAAATCTCTCTCTCTCTTCTTAATTACAAATTCTGATGTTTGTTTTTGAATAAATAAAAAATAAAAAAGTAACAAACAAAAATTTAGATAGATATCAATGTTTTCTAATATATAAATTGTTTTATTCTTGGTTACATATACTTATAAGGAGTTAAAAAAGAAATGAAAATAAATAAATGAAATTCTGCTATAATAATATTGATATAAATGTCTGATATTGATATAAATTATGTAGTTAGTGATGATAATAATTCAGCATCAGGCTTAAAATTATGTAATAATAATCATAATGTTATCATTAATTCAAGAGAAAAATAAAATAATTTTTTTTTTCTAATTTTATCTTTGCTTTAATTATTGTTCATTGAATTTCACATTTAATCTATTAAGGAAAAATTTATCATAATTTTAATTTTTTTTTATGAATAATAGACATTAGAATATTTATTGACTAATCACTTTAACAAGAAAACATATTTTTTCAAAAATAATTATTCTTTTTTTTAATACATAATTTAGTAAAAAAAAGAAAGAGCGTTTACACTTACAGGTTCGTTTGGATTAAAAAAAGAATATTTACCAAAAAAAGAAGAAAAAAAAGATCATTTGTTTTTTTTTGGGCATTTAATGCTTTGTGCAGCGGGTAGCTAAAAAATTTCTTTTGATATCTTGATGCATTTAATCTTGTGGTTTTAATTATTTGAGGAGGAACTACCTACCCTTTTAATGTTTGTACTGTGTGTATTGTTTCAAATTTGTATGATGGGTATGTTTTGGTTAGACACTTAGACGAGAGAGTAAAGTTAAGTAATTTTGTTATATATAAAATTAAGAGGAACTACCTACCCTCTTAATTTTGTTATAAATTAAGAGGAAAGTATGTGTGGTGTGGGGGCACACAAACACTTAAGTAATGTTATATATAAAATTTCAAATTTTGTTTCATCAAACACACCGAAAAATTATTTACAGTTTTAAGTTTTAGCTAGTCTGTAGTAATTGAATTAATATAAATTTACATAATGTTACCAAAAAAAGTGCTTTTACCTTTACCAATATCAAACCGATGAAATCATTCTTTTAACTATGATTTGATTTTGATAAAACACTAAAAAAATAATTGTAAAATAAAAATAAAAATAGATCGTCCATAAGTTTATATAATTTTATTTGTTTATTAATTTTAATAAAATCCCACTAAAACAATAAAATCATTCTGGTTGATATTCCGGACGTACAACGACGTCGTCACGAACTGGTTTCGTTTTGAGGACCTGACACGGAACTCTCGGCTGCACCTGAATCTGTGCCATCACCGTCTCCGATAAACCAAATACGATCGTGAAGATGAAAGTGAAGAAGAACAAGTGCAACCAACCAGACCCATAGTTCAGAACGAAGAACCAATACCAACACCAACATCAGCACCACCTGAGGATAACGAACTTGTGGGTATCCCAATTGCTCTGAGTGACCAACAGAGTGATAACCCAAACGTTATATTCATTCTCGAAAGGGCTTCTTTGGAAGTTGGCAAGTTACTTTCTACTCTTCAATTTGGAATTGGAACCCTTTTTATTGTGTTTTTTGGTTTGTGCTTTTCTGTAGTGGTACCTTACCTGAATATGAAGAAATTTGAGAGAGAGAGAGAGAGAGAGAGAGAGAGAGAGAGAGAGAGAGAGAGAGAGAGAGAGAGAGAGTTGGATAATTTTCTTTTGACCATTTTCATTACTACTACTACTACCTTAAGTATCAAGTTTGTGCTAACATAAATTACAAAATAAAACTTTCTGAATATTAAGGAAAATAAAATCAGGAAAATACTAGAGCACTCTTAGGTTTTAGACTGTTGTTATGACTTTGGATTACTTGGCTATAGTGGTTGCTCAAAGAGAATATATTTCAGAGAAAGGAGTGACATTTCTGAAGAATTGTTTTTCTGAGTACAACAACTATCAGTTCTGGTATTGGATATCTATAAAACATCTATGCTGGTTGGTTGGAGTTTAAATGTGTGAGCACAGAACGACAAATGACAATGTACTTGAACTTTTTTGTGTCCTAAATTTAATTACAATGTTATGTTCCACAACCAACCATAGCCTGATTGGAGTGCCTCTTTTTTTTTTTTTTTTTTTCAATAAGTTTGAAATGTCATTTTATGTCAAATGGTGTTTTCAGGCCCTTCTATCTATTTTAGATAGCCCACTTAATAAAGCTGGGAGGTTGCGAGCAGTATATATAAAGACTGAAAAAGGTGTTCTTTTAGAGGTTATAAGCCCTATGTTTGAATTCCAAGAGCATTCAGACGGTTCTCTGGCGTCATGTGTAAGTTTTGGCTATTTGTTTCCCTTAGCTGTTAGCAATGCTGTTGATATTTGTTTCTCCTAAACTCTCTACCACCATGCAGTGGAACTGCTTCAAAATTTGAGCATATCTGCTGCTGGCAAGCGTGAAAAACTTCTCCGTGATGTCAAGAACCCTGTGATGCAGTATTTACCTGTCAACTTACGAAAAATAGGCGAGTTACCTTCTTCTTCCTTTTTTTTTTTTTTGGAAAATGATTTCATGGTTACATAATTGCTTTAAAGGGGTTTATTTGTTAGACTGAGCAAATGGAGCTGATGTGTATTTCATTTGTTTCCTTCTTTTTGTACTGCTGGAAGGATTCTGAATCTTGATGTCAACCTCTAGATCTTTTTCTTTTCTTTTAATAAATTCTTTATAAAAATATTCTAAAAAAGGGAAATAATTACTTCCTTTGAATATGAGGTCTCTCGTATAGTTCTGAGAAGCTCGTAAATATCAATGACTATGTATCAACTGTTACCAGAAATACGGACTTTGTCTTTGTGGTACTCTCGAAGTTCAACTTTTAATTTCAATTCCTATTATCTGAGTAGATGTTTAACTTTTGATATAATCTAAATTCAGGCAGGACTCAGGAGCAATGGCCCATTGTAAGATTGAGACAGATTATACAGATGATATTGTAGCAAGTATGTTTATCCATATAGACTCTTGTACCTTCTCTTGTTAGTAATTATATGCATAGCTCATACTCATGATACAGTCACTTTTAACACCGTTAGTTTCCTTTACTTGCTTCTTTTGATTTTGGTGTCTGTTATCTGATTCCCATGTCCCTATGTGTATGTGAATTGTAACTCGATCACATATAAATCAAAATAACACGGAATTTTGGGAGAGAAACCATATATCTTGTATTGATGAAATGGAAAATTACAAGATAAGTAAACAATGTTCCATAGCCTACAAACAATGTAGGAGAATTACAGGGAAATGGAAACAGTAACAGAAGACGGAGATAACAAGAAGAAACAAAAGAGGATAGTGTAGAGCAATTTGGAGAGGCTCTACTCTCTCCCAAGAGTCCAATCCATAAGATGGTTTTCAATAGCCTTGCAGGTCCTCCAACCCCCTTTCTTAAATATCTCCCTCCCACATTCTCATTCTATTGGGGGTCATTTTGGGAAATATTTGCTCACTCAGCAATGGCTCAAACTCCCCTCTTTTTATCCCTTTTATGTAGAGCTGTATCCATACTCCCCCCCAACCCAACCCAACCACCACACACACAATTAAGCTCCTTGTCCTCAAGGTGCAAATTGGGAAACTAACAATTAATAACTGCATAATCTTCCCAAGTGTTTTCAAAATCTTGAAGATGCTGGAATGCCTCCACTGCGCCAGAGCTTCAGGTTCCACCTTTAATTCCCATTCTTTGGTCAAAATGGAAGGCAGGGGTTGTGAATTATGCTGAGGTGTGATTGCTCCCTCGGGGAGTGACACATGCAATACGGGGTGAACTTTGTAATCATCTGGTTGCTGAAGTTTATATAGGCAGATTCTCAAATATGCTCCAGATTTTTCTGGGGACCATAATACATAGGGCTTAATTTTTCATCAATCCTCCAAGCTATAGTCATGATCCTATAAGGCTACAGCTTCAAATATGCCAAATCCCCCACACTGAATTGCACATCGCTCCTATGCTGGTTGGTCTGCACTCTGCACTTTCATGCGATTCTAGACTTGCAAAAGGTGCTGTTGGAGGTCGTTTAAAATCGTATCTCGCTGTGAAATTGCATCAACAACAGTTAAAATTTTCACTTCTGAATATGCTGCCACGTGCGCGCGTGTGTGTATATTTGAATTATAAGTTAGTTTGAAACATGGAACCTGCCTTTCAAGGACACTGATCTGTATTGAAGTATCCGGATACTTGGACTCCAATATCTAGATACTACATGATAAATATCCGGATACAAAAATATTGATATCCAGATATGGCCCGTGATTTATCCGTATACTAACCCTTCCGTATTCGGATAATTCCCTGTTGATGTTAAAAGAAGAACCAAAATGAAATTCCAAGAATTTTGGAGAATCCATGGGTCAAAAGTCACACGTTTTTGTGCCAAGAAAAATCGCGACCCATAGCTTGAAAAATCACTCTTTAAACTTCCAAAATTTCTCAAAAATGGCTCAAAAATATTTTATTTTTGAGGTAGATTATATTAAAATTTCGTTGGTTTGTTGTTTCTGGGTTGTTTTGTGATAAAAATCGCTCAAAAATATGTTTTTTTTTTGTTTTGACGAAGCTCCCATGGAACCCAATTTCGAGCAGTCAACCTGCCAAAGGAAGAAGAAAACACTGCAATAGAAGAATCTCAAGAAATCCTAGGGGTTGCGGTGAGATTGTGAGAGAGACATCTTATTTATATTTTTCACTAAAAAGTCTCACGAAATCCACACCAATAGAAAATCCATTAAAATCGTCAGATTTTTGAATACCACGAGATTGTGATTCCATTGTTTAAAATCCTGATTGAATACCAAACGATTTGGATGGATTCTAAAATAATTCTTTAAAATCCTAATCGAATACCACGTGACTTTTTTTCAATCCATTAAAATACTAATCGAATACCAACTGAACTTTTTGTCCAAAAACAATCCATTAAAATCCTTTGAAATCTCAATCCAATACACCCTCTAATTAACATATTAAGAATTGAGTCCTAATGCAACAAATAATAACAAAATTTGAAATATTTTGACCTTTTCAATTGGCGGAACCCATTTTTGTTCAAGCCAGTCACGGTGGATTCTGAGCCTTTCCCTGGGAAAAATTAACTGCTGCCCCGACTCCCTAAAGTACACTGCGAAGCTCCCATTGTGAAAATCTTTCATATTATGTTCCCCTCCCACCATGCGTTGTTGTGGAATGCGTCAACTTTGTCAGCAAATTTGAACTCTGGGTGCCGTCGGCTGGGGGCGTTGGTCGGAGCTGGAGACTAAGAACTTCTCCCAAGTGAGACAGAGGATGACCGTTCGGGGAAACCGAGGGCCGCTGAAGCTGTCTTGGTTGAAGCTAACCTCCATAGTCTGAAGTTCCAGGTTTGAAGTGGTTTGAGGACATGACTTTTTCCTTCCCAAGGCAGAGAATTGGTGTGCTATATGCAGTATATATTGAAGAATGAGCAGATACGCACGGTTCCTGTTGGGAAGAATGAGCAGAATGTAACAGTGAGATCTATGTTGGGCTGCTTACTTTCACTTGGATCACTATTGCTGGCCACAAATGCTTCACAGATACACCACGGTTCCTGTTGGGAAGAATGAGTGGAGAATAGACACGGTTCCTGTTGTGAATAATTAATAGAGTATCTTCTTAATTTTGTACTTCTGCATGATACAATATATTTATAATCGATTAATTGTACTTCTGATTTGCATAAACCAATTTTTTCTAAGAGATATTTCAATCGGTTCATCATTTCGTTCCGTGACTAATCTGATTTGGGGCAAGACCCAAAATTAAGATTTTAAACCCTCACACTGGGGAGAATCAAACTCTCATCCCTACCTGTTCAGTTTCTGAGCGCCAATTGAGCTACCATGTTTCTGAATGAAACATGTTGCTCCAAATATTGAGATTGTCCTCTTTTGCTCGTGTTTTCTGTTTTGCATTGTTTCGTAGATTACTACTGTTCCACCATATTATGCAACTGATGTTTACATTAAGCTTTACTGTGTTCGTGAATTGCCCATGTTACTTTTCATTTTTATTCTTCCTTTTTGTAGTATTAATTAATCTATTACTCATTAATTTTTAATTAAATTTAAAAAAATTGAACACTTTTTATTTTGAATAAGTTATAAATGAAAATGATAAATAAATATGATTAGGTGGATACTCATATTTTCTTCATATTATAAATAAAAGTTAGAATTAATTTATTTTATATTCATGATAATTTATAAAGGTTTAAAGTTTCTAAAGTTAATTTAGATAAATTTTTTTTCTTATAAACAAAAGGCATTAAACCCAACAAAAACAAAAACAAACAACAAACCGGGGAGAAGCACATTATGCACTCTTTCAACAAATGCAAGATCAGCCATGAATAGAAGGTAGATTCCATCTAGGAGCTCCTTGAAGAAAATCTGGTCAGCCTGATCCGATGCATTTAAAAGAGAATTGGCCATCTAATCTGCACACATGTTCCCTTCCCTAAAAGTATGTTGAATTTAAACCTCCCACTCCTTATCAATTCATGTCCGTATATGAGATAACAGGTGTATCTTATGAATTGCTACACCAACTTTGGTGAGCTAAGTGATGGCCAGCAGTGAATCACTTTCCAAAATGATCTTACTATAACCTAAGTTCCAAGCCACCTCAAGGCCATGTGGACTCATGTGAAGAGAAGAAAGAAAGAAATATATATGGGTCTCACACACTTATATATATATATTTTGATGAATATTAGATAAAGTTATTTAAAGTAATTTTAAAAATTTTAAACCCAATTTACAATCATCTTATTGAGAGTATTAAAGAATAACTGAAAATTAAGCAAAGTTAAACTTACATCTCTCTCTCTCTCCTTGCTTCTTAATTACAAATTCTGATGTTTGTTTTTGAATAAATAAAAAATTAAAAGTAACAAACAAAAATTTAGATACAAACAAAAATTTAGATAGATATCAATGTTTTCTAATATATAAATTATTTTTCTTGGTTACATATTGTACCGTTGGGATCTATAAGCCCACTATGTTCCCTTTAGGGATGAGTCATTGTATGAGAGATACCCTTAGCTTAGATACATACCAGGCTAAGAGGTATTAGGCCAAGCAATAGCAGGATAATCAGCAATAGGTAAGTGAAGATGACAATATGACTCAAAGTAAATGGGCAGTATAACGATACATAAAGTGTCCTTTAAGCTGTGCCCATGGGGGCTATTTATAAGGAAGATGATGTGGGTTGGTGAGGAGGGGGTCAACCCTCCTTGGGATATACTCCCATGATGGCAGTGTTGGGGGTGGTTGGCTCTGCCATTGTGGCAGCGCTGCGCCTTCTGCATCTGGCGCTGTCAGCACTGGGCAAAGGGGCAGTTTCTCTTTGTGGTGCCTGTGGCGGTTGCCTTTGGTGGTTAGCATCCCAAGATGGGACATTTCGGTGTATCCCTTGGACGTGCTACAAGGTTGGAGGATGTGAGGGTCCACGTCAGCCCTTAGGGATGACGCGGGTTGGGGCTAAGGATTGGGCCTGAATAGCTGGACCGCTTCAGCATTTGGGCTATCCGGAACAGGAGCCCCCCCAGCTTGGTAGCATGCGTAGGATGGTGCCAAGTTATAATCCTTGGGCGTTACCTTTTGGGCGATCTTCGTGATTGGTAGTCTTTGTTGGGCGATATACAGGTGGTGTCGGCGTCGCCACTTAAATATAGTTGTAGACTGTTTGTACGCTTATAGTAATTCCTGGGCGTTCTCCGGTTGGTGTCGCCCACTTAGGGATTTTGGGCGTCTCTTGACTGGTGCCGGGAGAGCAACAGTTTTGTCCTTCGCTCTTCCAGGGGTACTTCAGGTCTTTCGTCCTTCTGACACGAAGGGTGTCTCTTCGGGTTTCGTGCAAGTTACAATGATGGATTCTTCATCATTGCAAGCAGCTGCATTGTTTCGTGGCACGGCGCATTAATGCGACGTGATTGGTGTCTTATCCCCTTGAAATTACCATCAAGCCCCTCATCACAACCGCCCGTCCATAACGGTTACGACATCTAATGGTCAGAATATCAAGAGGCAATATACGTGAGTGCCACCTTGCACTCCTTTCTTCTTTAAAAGGGGAACTTGTTCTCTCTTGAGACCCTTCTTCACGCTGATTACTGCTCTTCCTGTTGCTACCATTACGTTGTGCTTCTTTCTTCTTACCATAGTGTTCGAGCTGGTCCTTCTTTCTTCACTGTCTGCATAACTCTCAGGTATAGTGTCTCACTCTTTCTCCTTTGATATTCCTTATTCTTCTTTGTATAGTTTTTCCTCTTCTTTTTCTGGGCACGGTAAAAGTCATGTACGTTCCTGGGTTGGTTTTGCCTGAGTTGGGGGTTGACGTTAAGGAGGAAGAGTTTGATGAAGCCTTTGACTCTGTCGAAGGCTGTACAGTGGGGCCAGCTATGCAGGACTATCTTGCTAAGCGTGGGGAAAACATCAGCTTTCCCTCCTATCGTTCCTTAGTCCCTGGGGTGGAGTCATTGTCCATGGTAGAATTCCAGAACTTCTAGGTTTTTCTGAAAAGGAGATTCAGAGTCTCTTTCCTGAACGAGCTTTAGGGCCTGTGCTTCCCTATTTGGGTGAAGCATCTGGTTCTCGACCGCGTGGTGAGCGCCTTTCATCAGGGGGTGAGACCGCTTCTGGGTCTGGTAGGCGTCAGCCTGCCAGGTCTGGAGGGTGACGATCAGGGGGTTCCAGTGAGGGGGTTAGGGCTCGCCCTTCACATCGTCGTGGTTCCAGGTCTTCTGTTCGTGCAACTAGACGAAAGAGAGGTCCTTATCGCCATGTTTCACGGCGCTCTACCCTTGGAGCCGGGCGACTTGTTCGACCTTTGTCTTCTGTTAACCGTCTTCCACAAAATCGTCCCATAGAGTATTACTATAAGCTTTCCCACCCGACTGTTGACTCCCATGTTGCTTTGAGCACTTCGCGGGGCCATATACCCAATATTTCTCAATCTTTCCATCGCCGTAAATATGACAAGTCCACAGAGAACCTGCTAGGTAGATTTCATCCGGAAGATGGACGCCTTGTGAAGTATGGTGTGTGGGACGCCATATATGAAGACCTGGGGCTTTATAAGATACCGCCTGCTTGGTGGCCTTCTTCTTTAAGCTACTCAGATTTTTACTCTTCAAGCTCTTCAGAAACTTCTGATTCTGATGGTAAGTAGTTTGTGCTTGAGTTATTTTTTCTTGTAGTAGTTGGTAAGGAGGGTGTTGGCGGTCACAAGAGTGAGGGATAGGGCGAGGTGGGACCTCATTTCTCTTCGCAGTGGTCTTCTTGGCGTTGGTGAAGTATTGAAGATTGATTGTGTGTTTATCGTTCCCAGGTAGGATTCTTACTTGACTAATGGAGATTGCTCAGTCGGACGATCGCCTCGAGGCGAGGGATTGGGTTGAAACGGAGATAGCTACTTCGTCATCAAGTTATGTTGAACGGGACATTTTGCGTCGCCACTACAAATCTGAGCCTAGCTTCACAATTACTGAAAACGGTGCATATGAGGCAATGTGGCAGCCATTCGCAGTCAGTAGTGATCGTCGGGCTTGTGACACACTTAGCAATACGGCGAAATCTCGATGGCGCTTCATGGTATTCAAGACTTACTTTACGGATCAAAAAGTGAGGTTTCCGTTAACTGAGTTTGAGATGGGAGTACTATCCCACTTGCAAGTTGCACCTTCTCAACTGCATCCAAACGCTTGGGCGTTCGTTCGAGTTTTTGAGAGTATATGTCAGTATTTCGGATGAGAATACTCCATTCGGTTGTTCTTTTATTGCTTCCAGGTGTCTCCTTCTAAGAAGAAACTTGGATGGGTTTCGTTAAAGGCGGGTACCGCGCTAGGATCGATATTTTCCCAGTACGCCAACTCATATAAGAATTGGAAACACACCTTTTTCTGGATCGAACCCGTGTTGGGCGAGGGAGAGCTTTCTTTCTTTGTTGATCCGGCGTGCAGAGAGTGCCGATTTCCCTTGTACTGGACTAAAACCCATTACGAGACGCCCGTTGGTCAGTATTCTTCTACGTTTGGAAGTATGACTCTTGAGGAGGTAAGGGTGGTTGACTGGTTTGTGGAAGTAAAGGAAAGTCTGGGCCGGTGGCCTTCGAAGCAGGTGTTGTGCCATGGATGTGTGGTGGCGTTCTGTGTATTTATTATTTGTGATGATCTGCCCTGTTTCTTCTAACGCCTTTCTTTACTAGGCGGTCTTTACTGACTTTTTCTTTGTTGTTTGCAGTCGGGAGTATGGCGGCGGAGATGTTGAAGCTTGCACGCGAGGCGGCTGCGAGGCTGAAAGCCAGGCAGGGCGATGCCCCTCAAACTCAGGCCAACCCTGCTCTGAAGGATACGGGCAAGGGAAAAGCTCAAGAAACTAGAATCAAGAAGGCCAAAGTTCATCCTGCTGCTGACATTCCTGCGGAAGAACTGAAGAAGAGAGCCAATCACCCTATAATTAAAGAACCTACAGGCGCGGCGGGTAACTCCTCAGCGAGCGAGTCGATGCTGGGGTCCGAATCGCCTGTCCTGGGGGGGGGGGTCCGGTCTGAAATGGGGCGCTGATGCAAGTTTAACACCGCCTCGAGCTTCAAAGTCTGCACGCCACGAACCTTCAAAGGGTGGGCCATTTGGTGGTAGCACCTGCGAGAGCGACCAGGCGGTCAACCCCCCCTTCGATCGAGGGCGACCAGGCTCGCATGACCTCGGCGGCTGAAGATTCTCCTTCTCCTCCTGCTGCTCTTCCTGTTGGCAGGGCCCTTACCTTGTCGGAAAGGGACCTTGTTAAAGGATTTCCTAACATTGGGCATCCTAAGATGGTGGCCCCCCCACGCCTGGATCGTCAACAGTTTATGGACTGCACCCAAGTGGTCGTTGGCCGCATCTTGGGAATGCAGGAGATCACCCTTGCTGTCGATGAACGATGCTCCTTGCAGGAGGATCACCTTGATGATTTTTGGCGACAAGTGGAAGGTCTTACTGCTGAGGTTGGGCGCCTTTGTAAAAAGATTGCTGACAAGAACTCTTCTATCTAGTCGTTGTCTGAGCGGCTGAAGAAGGCAAATGGAGATGTCAAACGACTGTCTGATGAGAAAGATGTCCTCAGTAAGTCACTGGAGGACGTCAAGGAGGAGAAGGAAGTTATCCAGGTTGAGAAGGATCAGTTGTCTGCCAACTTATTTGCTGCTCAGGGGAGTCTTCATGCTAAAGATGAGGACTTCAAAAAAGCCGCATGGAAAGTGGAAAAGTTGGAGGAGGCTCTTGCTAACCTGATGTACCATTCTTTTAATAACGCCCTTCAGCAAGTTTCCGTCAGGTATCCTGGCACCGACTTGACTGGTTTCACTCCCGATTATGATGTGGAGGATGGCAAGATTATCCAACATCTTGAGGGTGACGCCATCAGGGTGGTTGAGGTGGCGCCTGAAACTGACGACGATGAGGGTGCGCGGGGAATGCTTCCAACCACTGATGCTGATAGTGATGATGATCACGATGAGGGCGATACTGGGCGTGGCGTGCCAACTGATCCTTCTCAGGCGGTGGATGCTCAAGCTGTTGAGAAGGGCGTTACCGATCAAGCGCAAGATGCTGAGACAGTTACAACAAATATATAGATTTAGGCTTAGTTTTTTCTTCGCTTTTTGTCCGTGGTTGGCATGTCGACCGCAGGCTTGTAGTTGACCTTTAAAAAAGTTAATAAATTTCCTTTCCTTCCCTGCTTTGGTCTTGCTTTTTAAACACATTAATGAATTTCCTTTCGTAAGTTAACTGGGCGTTGGCTGGGGGTGAGAACCGTCCCGTTTGTTGGGCGTTGGATGAGGGTGAACAATCCCAGTCCAACTGTGGCGGGGGTGAGAACCGTCCCGTTAGTTGGGCGTTGGCTGGGGGTGAGAACCGTCCCAGTCCAACTGAGGCGGGGATGAGAACCGTCCCGTTAGTTGGGCGTTGGCTGGGGGTGAGAACCATCCCAGTCCAACTGTGGCGGGGGTGAGAACCGTCCCGTTAGTTGGGCGTTGGCTGGGGGTGAGAACCATCCCAGTCCAACTGAGGCGGGGGTGAGAACCGTCCCGTTAGTTGAGCGTTGGCTGGGGGTGAGAACCATCCCAGTCCAATTGTGGCGGGGGTGAGAATCATCCCGTTAGTCGGGCGTTGGCTGGGGGTGAGAACCATCCCAGTCCAACTGAGGCGGGGGTGAGAACCGTCCCGTTAGTTGATCAATTTTGACAGGGAATTGGTGACCTGGAGTTCGATTTTATTGAAAATGTGGAACCGTGCCTCGTTAAAAACCTTCCCCAGTAAAACCCATTGGGACAAAATCATAAGGAAGGAAAAGAGTGCAGGCGATGTTACATGGCAATTTAACTATAATACTTCTTGAGCTTGTCCGCATTCCACGCCCTTGGGATCGCCTTCCCATCCAGTGTCTCGAGGGAGTAAGCTTCTTTCCCCAGTTTGTTTGCTACTCGATAAGGCCCTTCCCAGTTTGGGGCGAGCTTTCCTTCTCGGGCGTTCTTGTTTCCAACGTCTGCTCTTCTAAGAACTAGATCTTTTTCTTCGAAACTTCGAGGATGACCTTCTTGTTGTAATAAGTAGCTGATCTTTCTTTTGTCTGGCGATCGTTTTGGGCGGCATACCCTCTTAGTTCGTCCAGCAAGTCCAGTGCTTCCTTCAAATGTTAGGTGTTGGCGACCTCAGTCACGTGTTCTCGTCGCCAGGAGGGTTCGCCTATTTCAACAGGGATCATGGCTTCGACACCATAGGTCAGCTTGAAAGGCGTTTCCCTGGTGGATAACTGGGCGGTTGTCCTGTATCCCCACAGGACGTTGTCAAGGTTATCTAACCACGCTCCTTTGTGTGCTTCCAACCTCTTCTTGATTCCTTTTCCCAACATTTTGTTGGCCGACTCCACTAATCCGTTGGATTGAGGGTGTTCCACTGCGGCAAAATGGTGTCGGATTTGTAGACTACTCATCAGTTCACGAAATTTGGCATCGGTGAATTGAGTGCCGTTGTCTGTAATGACTTCTCCGGGAATACCGAATCGGTAGACGATGCTTCTCCAAAAGAACCTCCTTGCTTTTTTGGACGTAATTGCAGCTAAGGGTTCTGCCTCTACCTTTTGGTGAAGTAGTCAATGTTGACAATCAACCATTGGACTTGTCCCGGCGCCATGGGGAAAGGACCCAAGATGTCAATTTCCCATTTATAGAAAGGCCATGGCGAGGTGATTGACGTCAACTCTTCTGGTGACGCTCTGTGTACATCAGCGAATCTCTGGCACTTTTCGCACTTCTTGACGTGCTCATGGGCGTCACGCTCCATGGTTTGCCAGTAAAACCCTACTCTCAGTGATTTCTTTACCAGCGAGTGACCTCCCATGTGATGGCGATTAATTCCTTCATGGAT
>NW_026897059.1:0-28110 GCF_033153095.1 Gastrolobium bilobum | reverse complement strand
TTATTTGCTGACTAAGATCCAGGCTTGTATTTGATCTTGGAACAATTAGGTATTTCTCACTAACACACTCACCATTTCGAAGCATTCATGGACTTCACAAAATGAACTAAACTCTTTGTTCTTTCCTTTGGTAGTGCCGCGCGGCTATAGAGGGAAAAAGGAGAGACTAAAGCTTGTTCAAATAGGCAACCTAGAAGCCTTGCCATTACTTGATTGCTGGTAGGTTTCGATCACATTAAATGAGAGTAAGGTGGTGATTTGTTGTCATAGGTTAGATTGCTTAATTTAGGGACAAGAACATGATGTCAATTTCCTTGATTAAGGAAATTTAGTGATTGCTTGATTTAAGGAATTGATGATGTGTGACTAATCGTCATTAAAAGTTGCTTCCTTGATTTAAGAAACAGAATTATTTGATTGATTGACATATTGTCATCAATTTGCTTGATTTAGGGAAAGTGATTGATTACTAATTATCATAATCCTGACTTCCTTGTTTAAAGGAATTTGACTGGCTTGACTTAAGGAAATTCGATTTTGCATTTAATGGCTTGAAATCAATAAAATCAAGTTCATTTCCTGACCTAAGGTCCTTGATTTTAAATGCTTGGAAGGAAAAGATTTCCTTTAATTTTGGACCATGATCTATTCCTTAAGATTATGGACCTTTAACCTATTAACCTGACCTAATTTGTGCCTATTTTTCCATGATTTTATGACACTTTAAATTGACTTCTTAGAGCTTGTTTTCTCTAGTAAAACCGTGGGCTTCTTGCTTGTAGGGAAAGAATTCAAATTTAATTCCTAGTCATATAGTACTTCTTTAGGTTTATTATGTCATGGCCTTACTTTGGGCTTTAACTTGATTTGGGTTTCATTTACCTTATTGGACTTTACTTTATCATATAGAGCTTTCATTTGGACTTGTCCACATTAAATGCTTATGTCTTTGGTCCATTGGACCCATAAATCTATACTCTCAATTTACTTAATCATAAACTATTTCATCTGAAATGTCTCGTTTATTAATTATCATAATTCTTCATTAATCATGATACAATATTTAGGGTTGTTATATCCTCCCTCACTAATAAAATTTTCGTCCCGAAAATTACTATAACTCGGGGTACTTCTGTAATCTCATCTTTCTCGCTCGCAAGTTGCTTCTTCGGGAGTCCTTCCTTGCCATTGCACTTTTACCATGGGTATCACCTTGCTGCGAAGCTGCTTCTCTTCTCTATCCAGAATCTTGATTGGTACCACCGGGATCTTCAAATTAGGTACCTGTAATAGGAGAGAGCTTAACAAATACATGTTCCCCTACTTCAAAGTCTAGGGGTCGGTGCTTCAAATCATAATAACTCTTTTGTCTGTCCTGAGCCTTCTGCATCCTGTCACGAATCATCTTTATCTGCTTAGTTGTTTCGTTCACCATATCTGGCCCAAACATTTCTTTATCGCCCACTTCTTCCCAGCATACAGGTGTTCGACACCTTCTTCCATACAGAGCTTCTTACGGGGCCATTCCTATACTTGCATGATGACTGTTGTTGTAAGAAAATTCTGCCAAAGGCAGATACTGATCCCAACAACCTTCTCTTTCTAAAGCGCAAGCTCTTAACATGTCTTCCAGTGTCTGTATTGTTCTTTCAGTCTGTCCGTCTGTCTGCGGATGGTACGCCGTACTCAATCGTAATTGAGTTCCGAACGCCTGCTGTAATGAATACCAGAATCGGGATGTAAACTTAGGATCCCGATCACTGATTATACTTTCTGGTACTCCGTGCAGTCTTACAATCTCCTTCACATAAATTTGAGCCAGCTTCTCTGTCGTGTACGTTCCTTTCACCGGTATAAAGTGTGCTGACTTGGTCAATCTGTCGACCACTACCCAGATGGCATCGTAGCCTGCTTGAGTTCTGGGTAGACTGGTTACAAAGTCCATAGAAATACTTTGCCATTTCCATTCGGGAATATGCAAGGGCTGTAGGGTGCCCGCTGGTCGTTGATGCTCTATCTTTACTTTCTGGCACACCATACATTTGCTTACGAATCTTCCAACATCTCTCTTCATTCCTTTCCACCAGAAATTATTCTTCATGTCTGCGTACATTTTAGTGGCTCCTGGGTGAATCGAGTACTGATTCTTGTGGGCTATTTCCATCACTTCATCTCTCAAGAGTCGTGTAGGGACGACAATTTTCCCTTGAAAGGTAATTATACCTTGTTGATTTAAACTAACTCCAAGTTGATTTCTTAACCGTTTCAAACAATCTACGGCTTGTTGGGCTTCCTTGATCCTCTCTAAGAGTTCATCTTGGATTTGTACTGCGTAATATTCCTGTCCGCATTCACTGTTTAACACTGCGAGATTTAAATCTCGGAAATCTTCAATCAATTGTTGTTCGGCTATCATCATACTTGCAATTCCTCTGACTTTTCTGCTCAAGGCATCAGCAACTACATTCGCCTTGCCGGGATGATACTTTAGTTCAAAGTCATAATCTTTCAGGAATTCCATCCATCGGCGCTGTCTCATGTTCAGCTCCTTCTGATCAAATAAGTACTTGAGGCTTTTGTGGTCACTATATACTGTCGTAGTAGCACCGTATAAGTGATGACGCCATATCTTCAAAGCAAATACGATTGCTGCCAACTCAAGATCATGAGTGGGATAATTCTCTTCATGTGACTTCAACTGTCGAGATGCGTACGCGACTGGTCTGCCATTTTGCATAAGCACACATCCCAAACCCATCTTTGAGGCATCACAATAAACTTCAAATGGTTCTTCAGGGTTTGGTAATGTCAGCACTGGGGCTGTCGTCAGCATCTTCTTTAACTCCTGAAAGCAAACTTCGCATTCATCAGTCCACACAAAAGGGACTTCCTTCCTTGTCAATCGGGTGAGTGGTAACACCCGCTTCGAGAATCCTTCAATAAATCTTCTATAATACCCTGCCAATCCAAGAAAGCTTCTTATCTCTGTGACCGTCTTGGGTCGCTCCCAGTCAACTACTGCTTTGATTTTACTGGGGTCCACCGCTACTCCTTTATCTGATATCACATGCCCAAGGAATTGAATCTCGGGCAGCCAAAATTCACATTTGGATGGTTTGGCGTATAGCTGTTTCTCCCGTAATATTTGCAGCACGATTCTCAGATGCTCCTCATGCTCCTCCTTGCTCTTTGAGTATATCAATATGTCATCGATAAACACGACAACAAATTGATCCAGATAAGGTTTGAATATTTGATTCATATACCCCATGAACACTGCTGGGGCATTTGTCAGTCCGAAAGGAATGACCAGGTACTCGTAGTGCCCATATCTTGATCTGAATGCTGTCTTCGGAACGTCTTCCGGCTTGATCCGGATCTGATGATATCCTGATCGGAGATCGATCTTTGAAAATACTCTTGCACCTCTCAGCTGATCAATTAAGTCCTCAATACGAGGCAGTGGGTACTTGTTCTTCACAGTAACCTTGTTGAGCTGTCGGTAATCCGTGCATAGTCTCATTGACCCGTCATTCTTCTTCACAAATAATATTGGCGCTCCCCATGGAGACACACTGGGTCTGATAAAATTTTTCTTTATTAAGTCTTCCAATTGCTTCTTTAATTCCACAAGTTCAAGTGGTGACATACGGTAGGGCGCAATTGAAATTGGCCCAGTTCCCGGTACTAGCTCAATTGAAAATCGTACCTCTCGTTCTGGAGGGAAATTGGTGATATCATCGGGAAAAACATCCTCAAACTCCTTAACCACTAGAATGTTGGACAGTGGTATCTCTTCTTCTCCTACAAGAGTTCCCATCATCATCATGGAGCATTCTCTTGTTTCAGGCGCTGAGTTTTCTTCCGCTCCTTCTTTGCCGATAATCAAACTGCGATTGCTGCAGTCAATCACCACTCGCTGCTTGGCGAGCCAGTCCATCCCTAGAATCACATTGATCTTCTCTAGTGGGAGGACTATGAAGTCCTGTTTGTACTTCTTTCCTTCATAGATAAATGCGACGTCTCTACATAGTAGGTACGCCTTAGCAACTTTTCCCGTCGCGGTCATGATCCGCATAGGTACTTGCAGTCTATCAGTAAATAAATCGTACGCTTTCGCCACATAATCGGCGACAAAAGAATTCGTAGCACCAGAATCAAATAGTACATCTAAATTTTCATGGCAAATATAGATCGTACCTTTGACCAGTTCAGCTGCCTGATCTGCCGTGTGTTGATCGAGGGTGTAAACTCTGCCCATCCTTGGTGCTTCTTCTGTTGCTTGTTGGTTTCCCCATAGTGGACAGTTCTTGACATAGTGTCCTTCTTTTCCACACTTGTAGCAGTTTGGGGTTCCACTTAGACAGTTACCGTAATGGGGCTTCTTGCATTTTGGACAGTTCGGAGGTTTGTTGTTGTGGCTGTTGTTTCCCCGGTAGTTTCCGAGTCTCTTGAACTTGTTGTCATCTCGCCTGGGCTGCCAGGGCTTTCCTCCGTTGTTTCCTCGCTATGGTCCAGTGTTTCCTTTATAACCATTCCCGCTAGCTTCCACGGGTTTCTTCTGTTGGCCAATAGCTTCCACTCTTCTGCATCGATTGATTAGGGTTGCAAAGTCACATGGGTCGTTGCCGGCTACTAGCTCAGCAATTCTAGGATTCAGACCCCTTTGAAACTTCACCATCAGAAAGTCTGGTAAAGGCATTTCTCCTCTGTACGTTGCCAATCTTAGTAACTCATTAAACTTAGCATGATACTGGTCCACCGTCATCGTTCCTTGAACCAGTTTGTCAAATTCTCCTTGTTTACTATCCCGGATTGACATCGGAAAGTATTTCTCCAAGAACATTTCCTCGAACACGGCCCAAGTTATAACCGCATTCTGCATTTCCAACGGTTGGGACGCATTCGCCCACCAGTGGTGAGCATCTCCTTCCAGCATGTACGTCGAGAATAGCACCTTCTGATCGTCGGTGCATTGGATAACTCGAAAAATCTTGTCCATTGCTTGCAGCCATTGTACAGCTGCCATTAAGTCAGGACTTCCTTGAAAGGAGGGTGGTTTGTGCTTTCTAAACGTCAACAGTAGTCCTTGGTTATCTTGACCTGCCGCACCGTTTCCTGGAGGAGGTCGGGGTCCTTCACCATGACCCCCGGCTCCTGTTCCCGAGCCGCTTGCTCCGTTATTGTTTGCATTAGCATTTGGGTTCCTTCTGATCTCATTCATTATATTCTGAAACATATCACCCGTGTTGGTTTGTAATTGGGTGATGGTGTCCCGCAACGTGTTAATTTGTCCTTGTATATCTTGCGTAGGGGTTCTTCGTGGAGGCATCTTGCGTACATAGATACAGCAAATGGTTAGTGTTCCATCCTAATCCGAAATTTTGCTCTGATACCATAAATGTAACACCCCAAATGTAAATACATATAGGGTGCACCTTCATCATGCATTCAACGCGCGGAAGTCTAAATTTAAACTTTACGAATGCAAATATCAGAGTGCGGAATGGAAACACATAACCATACTTATTCCATATAAAATTAAAAGCGTTGAAACGTCAATACAAAATAAATAACACTAAACATTATTTAATGTAATCCCAAAAAGATTAACTAATCATAAATAAAAAACATAATTTATGCCGCATCATAAGCCCAGTCATAATGTGGTTGTGGTTCCTCTAGCCATTGTGTACTTAGTGCTTCATCGAAATCATAATGTGGAAAAGCTTCTATTAATCATTTCATAGCCTCAGTCCATAGGCCTCTATCTGTTAGATCCTTTAGTTTCTCTTCCCAGGTAGGTGGAGTTTCTTCTTCTTTACGTACCAGTCTCTTACCCTTTCTTTCCCACATAACTTTCTTATTACTTTCTTTCATCTTTTCCTGAAATGGGTGGTCAAGGGGGGTGAGATTTTGGGGAAAATCTCAGTAAGGTTCACAGCTGGAGCATTCTCCAACTATGACGCTTACTCCTGCAACAGTTTATAATAACAATACAAAATGGAACATTTAACATCATCATATAAAAATATCATGCCATCATCATCATCATCATATTCCTGCCGGCTTTTACGGACTTACGGAGATACCCAGAGTCCTCGTCAGGTTGCAACTGGAGTATCAGTGCACATGCCAACATTTAATAGCATGGTTTTAAGTTTCAAAAATATCATAATCACATAATGTAAAGCACTATAAACATATTGCAGTCAGACCATAACTTATCATAGTTTCATAATGGTGGCATACATAGAGAGATTACTTCAACAACTGTAAACACTTACAGTACTTGTCGTTCTTTACTTGTATACTTTCAACTTTTGATCTCTTTACTTGCCTGTTTGCTCCCTTGACTCCCTAACATCATCATATCATCTTTTAGTAACTTATATAACATTCAACATTTGTGTTTTATCCATGTATAGGTCTCGGCTTTGCAGGTTTAATTACCTAGAGGAGTTGTTTTGCTTACTTACCCACTTGTGTAGGTTTTAGGACATTATTAGGTCATCATAACACTTAATAGAATTATTAAAGATTTCATTCTAGGCATGTATAGGTTCGGCCACCATAGATAAACATCTAGGAATATAATTTTTAAAACATGCTTTCAATTATATTATTAACTTAACATGGTTAGATCCTTTCAACATTAATCAAATAAAACCTCTTTTAGCTACACACCATTCGGCCTTATTGCCCTAAAATACCTAAGGGATTACTTCTAAAACATGCTTCTAACATTATTGATAATTTATCATATTTAAATCCTAGAGCATCATTCAAAACATCATCTTATATATTCGGCCAACTAAGGTTATGATCATGCAAAATTGATTTAGAACCTAGGCTACTAAACATGCTAATCTAACATCATCATTTCATCATCTTTCATATCATTTAAACATCTCTTCATGCTTATAATTATCATACATGGTTCGGCCTTCTAGGGATCATATACTTAGGATATCACTTTCATGCTTTTACATGTCATTCCTAACCAAGAAGGTTCATAGGCTTACCTTTGATGATGATCAACGACTTAAGGAAACACTTCTTGACCTTTGAATCTTCTTGAATGAACTTCCTTCCTCCTTGAACATACAAGGCCGCAAGCTTAAAGAGAGGAGAAGAGGGATTTTCTTGCTTAGAGATGAAGGGTTCTTTGGTGGAATTATTAGGAAGAAGGACTAAGATCCAGGCTTGTATTTGATCTTGGAACAATTAGGTATTTCTCACTAACACACTCACCATTTCGAAGCATTCATGGACTTCACAAAATGAACTAAACTCTTTGTTCTTTCCTTTGGTAGTGCCGCGGCTATAGAGGGAAAAAGGAGAGACTAAAGCTTGTTCAAATAGGCAACCTAGAAGCCTTGCCATTACTTGATTGCTGGTAGGTTTCGATCACATTAAATGAGGGTAAGGTGGTGATTTGTTGTCATAGGTTAGATTGCTTAATTTAGGGACAAGAACATGATGTCAATTTCCTTGATTAAGGAAATTTAGTGATTGCTTGATTTAAGGAATTGATGATGTGTGACTAATCGTCATTAAAAGTTGCTTCCTTGATTTAAGAAACAGAATTATTTGATTGATTGACATATTGTCATCAATTTGCTTGATTTAGGGAAAGTGATTGACTACTAATCATCATAATCCTAACTTCCTTGTTTAAAGGAATTTGACTGGCTTGACTTAAGGAAATTCGATTTGCATTTAATGGCTTGAAAATCAAATAAAATCAAATTCATTTCCTACACCTAGGCCGCGGATTTTAAATGCTTGGAAGGAAAAGATTTCCTTTAATTTTGGACCATGATTTATTCCTTAAGATTATGGACCTTTAACCTATTAACCTGACCTAATTTGTGCCTATTTTTCCATGATTTTATGACACTTTAAATTGACTTCTTAGAGCTTGTTTTCTCTAGTAAAACCGTGGGCTTCTTGCTTGTAGGGAAAGAATTCTAATTTAATTCCTAGTCATATAGTACTTCTTTAGGTTTATTATGTCATGGCCTTACTTGGGGCTTTAACTTGATTTGGGTTTCATTTACCTTATTGGACTTTACTTTATCATATAGAGCTTTCTTTGTATCACTTGGACTTGTCCACATTAAATGGAATTAAAACTTCCTTTGTTGGGTTATACTTTGATCCATGAATTCATTGGATCCCTAATGCTTATGTCTTTGGTCCATTGGACCCATACTTCTAATTTACTTAATCATAAACTATTTCATCTGAAATGTCTCGTTTATTAATTATCATAATTCTTCATTAATAATGATACAATATTTAGGGTTGTTATAGACATCATTTCAGGTCTTGATGAGCATGGTGGATCTCCAGGCAAGAGGCCCGCTTAGTGGAGGAGTAGAGCGTGGGGTGCATTTGGAGAGCATGACATATAGAAGGATTCCTTTTGATGTACATAGCATAGTATTTAATATTGTGGACTTAGGTTATGAACTTGTGCATGTGGATATTGCCATGCTCTTGTATATTTATGACTATATGTTAAGTCTTTTAAAATTGATGTATAGTTATGCCTCTTGTTATTTTTGTATTTTGAGTGAGCATGGGACTTGTCCATGGCCACATAATTTTATTTTGAGGCATTAGAAGACTTGAGTTGTAAATAGACCCTTTGTTGTGTAAAATGGCCACGTTATTGAGAATTGTTGTAATGGATGCACTCATAATGAATATGCATGATGGAAGGGCCTAAAGCCTACATTAGTACTTGTGTAAGGTGTATAATAAGTATCAAGGTGTTAGGAGTATGTTGCATCACCCATTTTGTGTCTTGAAAGCTGTCATCTGTCATTTTTACTGCAGAGTAATCGATTACCCTTCATTGGTAATCGATTACCTGAGACAGAGGATGAAAATTTGAGCCACTGTGATCAAAGTAATCGATTACCAGAGATTGGTAATCGATTACCTAGTTCAGTAATCGAGTACCAATCCTTGGTAATCGATTACCAAAAAACAGGGGAGCCCAAATTAAGGTTCTGACTTCTACAGTAACCTTTGGTAATCGATTACCTCAAGGATGGTAATCGATCTTGAGGTAATCGATTACCACTGTGTTAAACTTTGAAAATGTGTTTTCTAAAATCTAAAATAAATGGTATTGCTTAGAGAGATTATATTTGGTATGTTTTATGCTTCCGCGAGCTTTGCATTTACAATTATGGCGTTGTTTTAATTGATTACGGAAATGGTTAATGTTTAAAAGCAAAGAATGTAAGAAAAGAAAAAGTTTACCCGTAATTTAATTAACTCAATTACTGGGATTGTAACTGCGCTTAGTACCATATGCAATGATAACATTACTGGTACGTAATGGGCTGTTACATATAGCTTATGTCATTTGAGCATTTGTATTACTTTAGTCATTTGATGTTGTGATATATGAAACATATTTTATGGAATAAGTGGTTAAAGCCTTGAAATGGTTTATGTTATGCATGATATATAAATGAAGATCCATTAGATGTTGTATGGAATTTATAGAGAATATGAACATGTGTAGATAAATTACCTAGAAAGCAATGAAAGAATTTGGTAAAGATGTATGAAAGTAAGTGACCTAGTTAATGGATTGCTTTGTATTATAAGCTATGCTAAGTATGAATGTAATTCTGGAAATTAGATAGCAAGTAAGATATGGACCAGGGCATGGCCTAGAAACATGTTAAGTGGACGACTTAAAGCGGTTAATGGTTAAAAGGTATGTCACCGGATAATTATTTGAGTAATTAGGTAAATGAATACATGTTAAAAAAAATAAAATGTTCATTCACCTTTTCATATTATTAATTATGAATCAATGAGTATAACTTCCACGTTTTATTTAATTAAATATGATGCGCTTAATACCATTCTGATGTCCGGAACGGGGTATTACATTTTATGGTATCAGAGACTTTCTAGTGGGAAAACTTGGTATGATAGATTGAGGGAAGTTTCTTGCTTAGTGATTTTTAGTATTTGATATGTTATTGCATTGCTAGATATTGAGTATGAGTTTGGCCGACTCATTCTTTAGTATGGTAATTGCTAGATACTATGTTTGTGCTTGTATAGTAATAGTAGTGATTTATATGGTGTATGTAATTGCATTGTGAAGTAATGCATTGTATGTGCTTGTTTTATATGTTGCAAGATGAATTTTCTTGTGTAATGCATATTTTGGTGTGTTTTCTGGTCAGTCAAAAATTGTGATTGATTGAGATTGATATGTACTTGCATAGGCATATGTATGTACTTTGAAGTGCGAATTTACATTGATAAACTTGGCTTATGTTGGTTGGATTGATGTGCTTGTGTGTGTAGCCATAGAAAACCTGTATTGATTGTTCTTGTATATTGGCCATATGCATACTATAAGGACTATCCCTTAGAGGGAGGTATCCTAAGAGATATGGCTCTTGGAAGCTCCATGTGGACACAACTTTGAGAGATAACTCATTGGGTGGTCTGAGTGTATTGGGTACATGGAACAATCAATCCTAGTTGCTTCATAGTATGATGCTAAATTGATAGACTTGAATTATTTTTGGGATAATGAAATTAGGTAGTCACTTGCACTGCTATTGCATGAGACAATATATGCGATATAATGCCATGTTTAACTAAGGAAAATATCTTTAGTCAAGTGGACATGTGAAAACCGGGGCTTTCCGTAGGGGAATAACTTCTTAGAGTGGTGGCTCTTGGAAGCACCCATGTTGGACCTCTTTGGAGGAAAAAGATTTCTTCTAGTGTAACCTTGAAGGTGGAGAAAATAAGGAAGTAAGAAATTACAATCCTGTCGACTTAATAACGAGTTAAGAGGAAAAGTAACCAAGCATAGATTGATGTGAGCGAATTCCCTTTTGCCAAATGTGGTATATGTGGAAAACTCATTGTCCATACAATGGCTACTGTCTGCATTTCTTATTTGCTCGCTGGACTGCTCGCTTGAGCGAGCAAGTCAATGAGCAACTTTGCATCTTTGATAGTTCCCTTGGTTTCAAGATTCGAATTGTGGGAAAACTCAATTTGTCTTGGTACCTAATAGACTGGAATGGCAACCATATGCCCAACAAACATAGGTGCACTTACACCCATTTGTATATCCCTTTCTTGGATTATAAGTTGTTATTCTTCTGTTATTTGAAATCCAAGTCATCTCATTTCTAACTTTACATACCATTTTGCATGCATATTCTACACTTACATACTTATCATTTTACCCGTACAAGCTGAAATATAGAGTGTAATGCTTATCTATTTGCATTTCAACATAATCTCACAGGCATTTGACTTGCATTCAAAGTATGTCAACATCTATATCATTAAATATAACATTGATGGACATGTTTACATTGCAGCATTTGGACTTTAAATCTTTACATATACATGGTCATTGGTCTTTACATAATAATACACATAAGTGTTGCAAATTACATGAAACCATATTCTAGGTTCCCAAAAATACATCATAATACCTTATTCTCAAAAGCTTGATTACATGTAAATATACATCAAAAGTAACCAACATGTGCATGCTATAAAATAAAGTCTAAGTTGGTCTATTTCCATGAGATGCTCCCTCTTCGTCTATAGAGGTTCTTGAAATGTGGATCCCCAAATACGGGGTAAGATAAAAAAAAATCTCAGTAAACTAAAGGTTCTTTAGAGGATCACTCCACCCTATAGTTCACTTTCAATACATCAACAGTATTAAAACAAAGCATGCATACATAATAAATTATGTACTTGAACTTCTAAGAGAGTTCCACAATAGATGTGGCTCTTAGGTGTCTGTACCCCAAGGATGTCCCCAAGGCTTACTAAGTGAAGTTTCTTTTATTCTATCTATTATGTTTCTGGTATTGCCAACCATAGCTTTTCCAAGGGTTGTCCAAAAGATGAAATCCCCAAGAAAAATGCATAAATAACATTCCAAGGGTTGTTCCACATGATGAAATCCCAAAGGATGGTATACTTTAAAGGTTATCCAAAAAAATGTAATCTCTAAATAAGTTTTGTCTATTGTCTTCCGTCTATTTTGATTATGCTATTATACATCTTATAATGCATCATACAAGGTCTAACACCGTAATGCATAATTATAAAACCATTACTCTCAAAGGGAGCCTGGTGGAACACACAAAGGGCTTGACCCCAAGGTTCAGAAGTTTACCTGTCGTAGACTTCCGTTTAGTTTTCTTTTCTACTGTCAGAGTCTTAATCACAAGCAATCACACACAAGCAACCTCTTTGATGGTATTTCAAGTGTTAGGTTTTTCAACTCAATGACACTTCCAATGAATCTTCTTCTTCCAAGACATCATTTGGCTCATCTCATTTAACCCACAAGAATGATGAGAGACAAGTTTTAACAACTTCAATAGCTTGAAACTCTCAAAACCACCAAGAACACAAAATTGCTTAAGACTTTAGATGAGAAAATCTCACACTACAAGGCTTAAAAAGGAAAACCAATCGATAGGTTTTACTCACAAGATGATTCTATGCACTTTTGATTCAAACACCAAAGCTTTTCAATGATTGTGGATCAAACTAGGTTTTAAGGTCTCTAAAATGGTGAGTGGCGGTTTTGGGAAGAAGAAAGACGAAGATAAAGATTGATTATGGCTAAGTCTTGAAGATTAACTCACTTAACTTAATTTGCTTTATGCATTTGACAAAGCCAACTATTTGCTTCTTTAACTTTTAATCTAGCCATGACTTAACATCTTTTAACATGTGATTAAATCTTAAACATTCTCAAATATTCTTTAACTGGTAATTCTTTAAGTTTTCGGTAATATTGCCTAATTTCATTTTATCGTAAAATTTACTGTAATTTCACTTTTTACTGTAAAGTGATTTTATCCTCGTATTTTGTTTCTGATATGATTTCTCTCTGTTAACTACGAAGAATTTAGTGCTATTATAGCTTTTAACAAGGAAAAGATAACACAACTCTAGAAGGGAGGTGAATATAGTTGTATAAAACTAATTTCTTCAAAAACAAGTTCAATATAACTCAATTTAAGTACCCTAAAAATACATTTGTCCTTTATTGACTTTAATGCATATTTAGATTTGATAATTGTGTCAATTAACTTAGCAAAATAATTCAATTCCAAAATATATAGCTAGATGAAAAGGTCCTAATCCTCAAAATAATTAAATTTCAATATGAGAGTTACCTTGATGCGAAAGCAAAAAACTTGCTTTATCAGAGACAACTAAGTACAAATAAAAATGAAGACAAGGGAAGAGAGATTCACACCACAGATTTATAGTGGTTCACAACCCCTAAGTGCAATGGGGATGTTACGTCCACTCCTTAGGCAATGAAGCAGTAGGTATTTATTATCACTAAATTTTATCAAAGTGTTTTTACAATCAACCAACTTTTAAACAAAAGCCTATTGATGACCTATCAATTAGCCTATATCGAAGTGGTTTCTCCCAACCTTGCACTAGCTCCAAGCTCTAAGAGATCACTCTCAAGCCAAGCAAAGGATCAAGGCAGTGTGCACCTCACACTCTGATCCTATTTCAAGTCTACCTTCACCTAGGGCAACTCTATGCTCAAAGCCTTGAGATTTCTCAAGCTAAGTCAGCCAGATGCTCAAGATCCTCTACAAACTATGATCAACTTGACAACAGAAAGATATAAAGAAAGTA
Source organism: Gastrolobium bilobum (assembly GCF_033153095.1). NCBI lineage: Eukaryota > Viridiplantae > Streptophyta > Magnoliopsida > Fabales > Fabaceae > Gastrolobium > Gastrolobium bilobum. The sequence continues at coordinate 14,406 of NW_026897059.1, read as the reverse complement.
AGCATCTATATACACAAAATAACAACAATAATATCTCAATCATTTCAAAAATTCAAGTATACACAAATTTATATTGCTCCAAAAAAAAGAATATGCTAGAATAATGAAAAACTAATAAGTGCTATGAATAAATTAACGAATCAATGTCAAATAAGCACTTCAGAAAATATTAGGTTTTGGTCAAGACAATATTATTATTAATTTTATTGAATATGCGAGAAGGATTAATGACCAAAATGTACAATGAATGAAAAGTTCAAAAATAATAATTCTCACTAAATCACTCAGTTAAAGTATAAACAATAATTTTTTGGTCAAATCTTTATGCCTATGATGGAGAAACAATAATTTTTTATTTTTTAATTGATCAACAATGAATGAAAAGATGCTTAAGAAAATCCATAAAGACTTCCGGTCAATATTCGGCTAAAGGATTTCAAGACTCAAGAAAGGATTCAAGAATTTCTCACAAGAATTCAAACTTTCTAGGAAAAGCAAGAAGAAAACCTTTAGATTTTAGGAACCTTTGCTACTCTACAAAGAACCACAATGCCAAATGAATGTTTTGGCAATCTCTCACAAGATCTCAAGAATTTCTTAGGTCGCCATCAATACCAAACTCCTTCAACACTTCACAATACACTTTTCTTTATTGCTCAAAATAACAATTTTCTATCAATACCCTTTTTCCACTATGAAATGCCTCAATTTTCAATTTTTGACATTTTAGAATTCTGAAGCTCTCTTAAAAATAGGTTTCAACAACGTATATATTTCATGATGAAAATGAATGATTTTTTTTAATTTCATAAAGGTGGTTTCCTTGGTAAAAAAAGATATAGAGAAATTTTTTAAAATTTGTGCATAAAAAGAAATAAAATCAAAATTGTGCATATACCAGGAGTGATAGATGGCTTATATTACGTAATAGCTCAAAGAAAAAAATTAAGAAAAAAGGAAAGAGGAGATTTTTATGGTAAACTCGAATGATATGCTTATTGTATATGATTGAATTAAGGGTGGGAAAAATTTATAGTAATTAAATATAATATATTTATTAAGTGATTTGAAAATTGAAGATGATCGAATAAAATAAAGAATTTTTTTGCAATATTTTTGAAAATAATTTTGATTTTGTGCTGATATAAACAATTAAGAGAATAAAAAATATTGATTAGTGGGAAGTGCAAATTCTTTTGTAGTAGTAATATCACGTGGAAGTGTAAATGCTTCCTTAAAAATATCATGTGGGGAGTACAAATGCTTAAGTAATAATTCAGTTTGTATTATGTTGACAAGATTTCAAGTTTGTGTGATAATTACAAGATTATCATCATGATTACGATTTAATGGAAAGGCAGGGTGCCTGAAGAGGCTACTTGAGAGCGGAAGTATGAGATTCTCTGGTTATATCCCGAGTTATTTGACAAGCATGTATTTGATTTTGAGGACAAATTTTTTAAAAAGATTGGGTGAATATAACAACACTCAATATCAAGTTAGGTTAAACAAGGAAATCAAGCAAATGTTCAAAAGAACAAGCCAAGTTTACAAGGAATCAAGTAATGAATGTTCAAGAAATTGGTGACAAGTTGTGTCAAATAATGATCAATTGATCATGAAATCAAGATGATAAGATATACAAGGATACAATTCATGTCTAACAAGTCAATTAGTACCTAGATAAGAGTATGAGTTATTACCTAGATAAGAGTATGAGTTATATTGAGAAACATAGATGTCAATTTGGTAAAGACAGGGTTATTTTGATAATTTGACAAAATTAGGTCTGAACTGAATTCTGTCAGTCTAGTTAAATTGTCTGGTAAGTTTTATGAGATATAAGTTAAATAGATATTGTATAGAAAAATTAAAAGAATTAAGTCAAATATTATGAAATTAGAACCAATGGAAAATAAGTTAAGTGTTATAAAGTCAAAGTAAGTCAAAATTAGGTCTAAACTTGATTTAGATGGTTTAATTAAATTCTTTAAAAAAAATTAAAAGTTCAAAGTTGTCTTATATTAGTCTAATTAAGATTAGATTAACTATTAAAATTAGATCAAAGTTGTATTAAAAATAAACAAAGAAAATCCTTCCAGGTCAAAATAATTACTAAGTTAAGAAAATAAGCTTAATGGTTAAGTTACCTTTATTTTTAAGCACCTAAGTTGGTTATATCTCTCCCAATTACTCCTTGTGCAACACATATAAATAAAGAAAAGGAAAGAAGATTGGTTACCAAGTTAGCTAATTTAATTGGTTAGAAATAAAAGAAAGTCAAGAAAAGTGGCTAGTATAAGCTTTTCGTGTATTTATTAGAACATAGTGTTCATGCTGGAAAATTCATGTTTCCATGCACTGTTTTGTTGGTTAATTATGTTCCAACCCGTTCGAAGTTGATTAGACTAATTAAATAGTTAATTTAAAGTGAAAATATGATGTAAACCTCACCAAGAATAGTGAGACTCAACACCATTTTAGTTAGGATCGTTTCTACTATCAGGAATTTAAAACACGAAATAAAGAACCTTGACCTGTTATCTATAGAAGATAAGAAACAAAGGTATAAGAAAGATAAAGACGCCACACTCAAGAAAGAAGAAGATGAGTGATAAGTCTGGTTTGAACGCCACAAGAACAAGCTTCTTGATAAGTTCAGAGTTCTAGATAAGAACCAAAGAGAAGAAACCTCTATTGATATTATAACTTCAAAGTTTGATTACAAGAGTTGTGTCCTCCCTTATTTATACTGAAACATCCCTCCGGAAAAGACTAACAAATGAAAAGACACTAATTTAAAGTTGACAACTTGGAAAAAGAAAAGACTCTAATCAGCCCACTTAACATTAATAACATCGAAAATGCTAATCAGTCCCACTAAGCATTAATGACTCTAAATAGCCCACTAAACATTAATGACATTGAAAATTGCTAATGATTCCACTCAACCTCCCTTGCATTGATGGCATTAACTAAATTATGATTATGATTTAATTTGAACCTAATGTCTTCATGATTAGCCCATGTTTGCTGGATCAACCCACTAGAGCTTCTTTAAACATCTTGGGCCTTAACCTTGTGATTGGCCCATTCGGTAATTGTAATGGATCATTGAGTGTTGTCTCCTTATTCATATCAAAATGCTTGAGGGTTTATGCATGTAGCATTTGGCCCTTTGATGGAAAAAAGGGTTATTGAACTTAGATATAATCAAGATGATTAAATCATTTTGTACATGCAAATGGGCAAGAGAAATTGGAGAATACCTAGGTGTTGGCTTCGGCCTTGATGTAGAAGTGTGACCTAGGATGTTGGTTAATTTCATGTGAATGTTTGGTATCAAGTATTAAGCATAATTAAGTAAGTTTCAAGAGGGTTTTAGGTCTAAGAACCTAATTTGACCTAGTTTTCATGTAAAAGTCATATTTGCAAGAAATTGTAGAAACAAGATATAAATGTTTAAAGAATTGTTTGAATGGCATGAATTGGCAAGAATAAGTGTTTGAATAATTATGTGAGTCATTATTAAGTTAGCTTTGAAATTGACATGTAAACATATTGATTTCTTTAAATTACAATAACATGTACAGGGTGGTTAATGATATTCTTATTCAGGACTCCAGTGTTTAATCAAGAGAGCTGCTGACATTGAAAGATCAAGTGGCAAGTGAAGTATAATAGGTATGACATCTCGCATTTCTAAATTATATATTAAACATGGATTAAAGGGGAGGATTAGTGAAATCCTGAAAATTAGGTCAAAATACAAAGGAAGGGTAAAACGGTAATTAGCCAAACACGTAACACTAGGAATGTAAAATTGAGTAGGAGATCTCAAATGATAAAAATAACCCTGGAAATGGATTCAGAACAAAAAATTGAGTGGCTAGGCAAGTTTTGGACAATTCAGTGAATAGTATTTTTACCGGTTAAAAATACCACGATACAGTTGCACCGTAAAGTGTAATGTCCGGTCACTTGCAAGCATCAACGACTATCCCCACACACTAACACGAGACTTTTCAGCTTGCTTTGTCCTCACTCGCACACTGCCCGGGAAAACTTCCTAGGAGGTCACCCATCCCTGAATTGCTCCAAGTCAAGCACTCTTAACTGTGGAGTTCTTCTGATCCGGGCTACCGAAAAGTAGATGCATCTTGTTAGTATAGGTAGTACCAATTAATTCTTATAAGCTATCCTCAGCTGTGTTGTCTTGTACCAGCACAATCTCTGGAATCCCTCTCTTTCCGGTGTTATTCGATTCGTTCATGTACCCCTCCCGCTGATAGTACACTAGCTCTTCCACTAACCATACATTCAATTGTACATTAGCTCTTCCACTAACCATACAATTGTCAGCACTCGGGATGTTACATAAAGCGTGCCGATAGAATTTTGAGCTCTAGGTTTGGAGATAAGTTATAAATGGTATATATGACTGTGCAATATGTAACAGCCCGTTACGTACCGGTAATGTTATCATTGCATATGGTATTAAGCGCAGTTACAATCACAACAATTGAGTTAATTAAATTACGGGTAAACTTTTTTCTTTTATTACATTCTTTTCTTTAAACATTACCTGTTTCCGTAATCAATTAAAGCAACGCCATAATTGTAAATGCAAACTCGCGGAAGCATAAAACATACCAAATATAATATCTCTAAGCAATACCATTTATTTTAGATTTTAGAAAACACCTTTTCAAATTTTAACACAGTGGTAATCGATTACCATCCTTGAGGTAATCGATTACCAAAGGTTACTATAGAAGTCAGAACCTCAATTTGGGCTCCCCTATTTTCAGGTAATCGATTACCAGGGATTGGTAACCGATTACTGAACTAGGTAATCGATTACCAATCTCTGGTAATCGATTACTTTGATTACAGTAGCTCAATTTTTCGTCCTCTGTTTCAGGTAATCGATTACCAATGAAAGGTAATCGATTACTCTGCAGTAAAAATGACAGATGACAGCTTTAAAGACACAAAATGAGTGATGTAACATACTCCTAACACCTTGATACTTAATATACACCTTACACAGGTACTAATGTAGGCTCTAGGCCCTTCCATTATGCATATTCATTAATCAATGCATCATTACAACCATTTGCAATATCATAGCCATTTTACACAACCAATGGTCTATTTACAACTCAAGTCTTCTAATGCCTCAAAATACAATTATGTGGCCATGGACAAGTCCCATGCTCACTCAAAATACAAAAATAACAAGAGGCATAACTATACATCAATTTTAAAGGACTTAACATATAGTCATAAATATACAAGAGCATGGCAATATCCACATGCAACAAGTTCATAACTAAGTCCAAAATATTAAATACTATGCTATGTACAATTCATGTTCACATTTCACATTTCCACCAATTCATGGCAATATCCACATGCAACAAGTTCATCATTATTTAGCATTTGAAGCATATAACTCCAAAGGAGCAACATCATTTGAGGTTCCCAACTACCCCCATTCATCATACATCATCAAAAACCCTAACCATTATATGATCTCATTTAAAACAAAGTGAGGGTGAGAAACCTTACCACCAATAGCTTCCAATGATCCTAGGGATTGGTCTCCAAGCAATGAATCAACCCTAAAGTCACCAAAAATTCCCCAACAATCCCAAATTTTCGTGGAAGAGGGTGAGGATTTTCTCCTAAAACAATGAGTTTCAAGAGTGGAAAATGGTATGGTTGGGTTTAGAATGCCATTTACTTGAACTTTGATGTGTAACACTTTGGCTCTTGGAGAGGATTTGATGTTGTTTTGGTTGAAAGGAAGTTTGCACTCAAGTTTTGCCCATGGAAGAGAAGGCTACGGGTTGGAGAAGAAAGAGAGGAGAGAGAAGATCAGCTTTTTGTGAGTTTGATGGCTTCCAACCACTTAAATCATTTAAAATGGGTCCCACACGCGTATTAACTTTAATAATTCACCTAATTTAAACCACAAATTCACATCCTACGTATTTTTCTCGTTCACGTCATATTTTTACTTCATAAAAATAATGATAATAATTTCACGCTTAACGGTACAATTATACCGCAGTATTTTACACCGGAAAAATCATTATTCATCAAATTTTTCGAAACTTGCCTATCCACTCGTTTTTTCGTTCTGAATCCACTTTCGGCATTATTTTTATCATTTGAGATCTTCTACCCAAATTTTCATGCCTAGGGATACGTGTTTGGTAAATTACCATTTTGCCCCTTTCACACAGTTTGGCCTTAGTTTTCGTATTTTCTCTAATCCTACCCTTTTAATTCATATTTTAACATATAAATTCATATTTAGAATTACGAGGTATTATACAATATGATTTCTGATGAAAATTGATGGAAATTAGTAAGTTTGGAGAAGCGTGCCTACGGCGCGCGTAACAGCTTAAAACTGCAATTTCTCCGAACGACCAAAAAACTTCGGATTCATCTGATCGAGGGTAATTAAAGGACAATTGTTAATGTTAAAAATTAGAGTTTCTAAATAGGTTATGAAATTATGGACATTTAGTGGAATCGGAGGGAGTTTGAATTATTTTGAAATCGCGTGAGGTGGTGGTGGGGCCCACCTCACTAAAGTCACTTAAGGCCACATGTGCATGACTATTCATCATCACCCTCACACCCTCTTTCTCTCTCCAAACCCGCGCCCAAACCCCCCCCCCCCCCCTTGGCCATTTTCATTTTGATTTCTTTCTCTCCTAACTTCATCAAATCTTAACCAAATCAAGAAAAGTTTGTCTTGAAACTTGTTGGAAATCACCTCCCAAACACAATGGTGGTAGTCTTGAGCCATGAAACTCCCTAGATTTTGAGAAAATCCCCCCCCCCCCAAACCCGCGGCCCTTGGTGTAGATTTGCACTCATGGAGTTGTTTGGTTCTCCAATGGTTTAGTATGTAATGGAGGAGTCCTAGGCCAAGCTTTTGAGTAAGTTTCATCACATTTTTTTTTTTGATAACATCATCACATTTTATTGGTTGGGTTTGTTGATTCAATTTCATGAACCCTAAAGGCATTTTGTGTGATTGATGTAGTTAGAGAGCTCAAATGGAAATTGTGTATTAGATGAAAGTGATTTAGAATGATGTTTTAGAGTGATAAATGCAATAAAAATTATTGAGGAATTGTATGATAACTTGGTGGATTTTTGTGTTGAAATGCCATGACTTTGTGATGTTGGTTGGTTATAGGATTGTGTAACTGAGTTTTTGTATGGTTGTATGAGTTAATAATAGGATTGTATGAGGTGTGGAGTAGTTGAATTGAAAAACCCTTGGTGTGTGGCTAGGTGCAATTCGGCCATGAGAGGAAAAATGGGGATTTGACGTTGTGAAATTGTATGATTGATATGTTGTGTTGTTAAATGGTAATTAGAAGGGTTGTGTGACGATTGGATGCTTTGATAATCAAAGGAAAAATGATAGGAATGTGTGGAATTGGTAATTGGACCTAGAGTGGAAATATGGCAAAATGATGCTAGGATGGTGTAAAATGGAAAGTGACACCTAAAATGGTGTTGGGGTAGCATTATGATGCTAAAGAAAAATAAAAAGAAAATTTAGAAAAATAATTTGTGATTTAACACATGTATGGCCGAACCTCACTTGGTGGGGGGAGGAAAATTGACGTTTTGTGACTTTGGTGGGTTTATCGTGTATTGATGATCCGTATATGGTCATTGTAGGTTGCCGCCTTCTGCGGATTTGAACCCTGAACCGTGAGCTCGGTGAGTTGCCCTTTGTCCTAGACCAAAGGGGATTGTGGTAAGTATTTTGGAAGCATGCTTATGTGCTTGATATATTGCATGTGTTAAATGGATGGAAATTAATTGGGAATGTCCTCTGTGTAGGCATTTCTATTTGTGTACCTAGCTCGAGAAGTATTACATTGGAGCTGTGTGAAGAAGATTAGTAGTAATCCCTTAGTACTGGGGTTTGATCTCCTTGTGTGTTCCACCATGCCCGTTGATGGTAATGGTAGGAAATGTATGTGAATAATATAGGATAACATGTTCATGCATATAGTATGTGTGGTGGTACATAGGATGTATCGTGTCTCTGGCCAGTTGACTGTTTGCCTTCGGGCGTTACGGACTTCCATTGGATAGGTCTCCGTGAGGGAGTTTCAGTTGACCCGGGTAGGAGCACACTAGGAAGTCTCGGGTGGTTATGGATGGAGGGTGCCTTGGTTGATGTTCTGGGAACACACCTTGGTTTGAAACCTATAGGCTTATATGCCGAGGCCAATAGGCTGGACGTTGCGTGGTTTTGGCATTGACCATTCCAGCTTTGTCATATTTTGTATCTCTATGCTTCCCTACTTCACTAAATCCCTTACTTTATCCCGTTTTCAGATGTTATGTTATGTTATTTATATGCATCGAAGTGAGCCATTGGGCGGAGTATTCTCCAGAACCTCTGGGTTACTGAGATATATTCATATATCACCCCCTCACTTTGGGAACTTTATTTCAGGAGGTAGCAGTGGTGTCGGGGCGGCGGGCAAGAAGCCCGTAGGTTGAACTAGAGGACTTCTATTTATTTTGTATTTTGGTGGCCAGTGGACCTAGGTTAGACTTTAGGGCATGAACATTGTGATGGTTCGAAAGACTGCACCATAGTCATACCATGATGCGCATACATGGGTGGAAAACAAAAACATTTCGCAGCGGAAGCATAGACCATCTATACACCCCATGTATGAATGCTTTTCGTTGAAACAAAATAGGGTTTCAGAATTACCTTTACACTTGTACGCGCAAAAAGATGACGCCCTCCAATGGTGATCCACACGATTATCTCCTTCTTGCAAACGAGAACTTTTTCTCCTTGATCCCTCCTTATCCTCGGTAGCTGGCTAGGCGCATGCAAGGAAGATGCTACGAAGTGTTTGGATTATTTTTCTCAAGACAATAATGATGTCTTAAGGTTAGGTGATGGTGCAACAAGAGAGAGAGAAGGAAAGGTTGGAGCTTTTTCTTTTTCGAATTCTACACACACATAGGAGAGATGATGCATCAGGTTTTTATAAAAAAACTGATCAACCACATAAGCCCCTCCTATGATAGGCGCACAAGTTAAAGTGATGAGAGAGACTTTCCTTAATTCTCTCCATCTCATTATGCGCCCCACATCAGCTCCCTTTAATTAGGCGCACACATTAAAAGGATGAGAGAGACTTTCCTTGATTCTCTCCCTTGATTAGGCGCCCCTCATCAGCCACCTTTAATTAGGCGCACATATTGAATGATGAGAGGGACGTTCCTTGATTCACTCCCTTTAATTATGCGCCCCTTTAATACCTTTCCTTTTCTCAGAAATTTTGTTGCAACGGTATTCATTTAAATTCCGAATTCAAATGAAAGAGTAGTTGAGAGAATCTTCATCCAATCTCTATTGGATTATTCTTTTAAATAATTTTAAATTATTCTCAATAACCTAACCTCGTAGAATTTAAAATTCAAATTCAAATTTCAAATTCCAATTTATTGACTAAATATAATATTTCACAGGAACTAGGAATCTTCTTATATTGACTCTAAGACAGATCATGACTCTTCATGATCTCTTACTATGCATAGATTCCCGAGTCAACTAGAAGTCATCTCAGCCCTACCGGTCTTTGTGAACGACTAATCCCTTATAGGGGATTGTGAGTCTTTTCGGCATGTCCATCTATACTCATGTATTCGAGTTATACCCAAGAGTACACTGTTCTCCCCATTTTCAGGCGGATAGAGTTGTACAATCATAGTATAACTCTAGGACATAGTATTCGATGACATCCTTAAGTCTAGGATGATCCTGCACTACCAAACGTTCAGAGACTTTACAAATCCAATGATACTCTCCATAATGAATCCTTGTGGAGTCTCTAAGCGGGTCAGTTCAATGTTATCTGTTCTCCAATAGATCCACCCACGACATCAGCTAAGGCATCACCATGCCTGCATTCTATGAGGTCCCTACCCTGTATCTCCATACAAGTAGATGATGTCCTACTAGTCTTATTGAGATCACCAATACCCTTTCTTGGTGATTTAAGACCAGGAACAAATTTTAGGTAATAGACATTCAGTGTCCTCGAGTCCTCATGATCATGATCCCTATCATAGATCCCCGAGTGAACACCTGCTCTATTCATAGGGTCTTTATCTTTAAACGCATATTAACAATAAAATATTGGCAAGACATAAATATGATAAAGATAAAGTTTGCTCAAATTTATTAATCATGATATACCAAATAGGAAAAGGTGTTCATCTGATAAAACAGATTGTCTCTAGGACACCTATATACTAACAATCTCCCACTTGACCTAGAGCAAATCAGGTCGACGTGTCAAACCTAAAGACTCATAATGACTATCATGTTTTCTCTGGGAGAGACCCTTCGTCAGAGAATCGGCCAAATTATCATCAGTGGGGACGTAATCCATCTTTATTTCCATTCTTTCAATAATCTCTCGGATGAGGTGATACGTACGGAGCACATGTTTGGATCTTTGATGAGACCGGGGTTCCTTGCCCTGGGCTATAGCACCAGTGTTATCACAATACAAAGGTATTGGATTAACAATGCTCGGAACCACTCCAAGTTCTGCAACGAACTTCTTGATCCAGACTGCCTCTTTAGCCGCTTCTGAAGCCGCTATGTATTCTGCCTCAGTAGTAGAGTCTATCGTGGTCTCTTTCTTGGAACTCTTCCAAGAAACTGCTCCACTATTTAAGGTGTATATAAAGCCCGACTGAGATTTACAGTCGTCTTTATCACTCTAGAAGCTTGCATCAGTGAACCCCTTCACTATCAGCTCATTACTTCCACCATAAACCAGAAACAAATCCTTAGTCCTTCTCAAGTACTTAAGGATTGTCTTCACGGCTGTCCAGTGACTCTCTCCAGGGTCAGACTGGTATCGGCTCGTAATGCTTAAAGCATAAGAGACGTATGGTCTAGTATATAGCATGGCATACATGATGGATCCAATTGCTGATGCATATGGAATCCTCTCCATGTGTTCCCTTTCGACAGGTGTCTTAGGACACATAGTCTTAGAGAGATGAATGCCACGACCAACAGGAAGAAAACCCCTTTTCGACCCATCCATGCTAAACCTCTTTAGCATCTTGTCTATGTACATGGATTAGGACAATCCCAGCAACCTTTTGGATCTATCTCTATAGATCTTAATACCTAGTATATAGGCTGCCTCTCCCATATCCTTCACGGTGAAGTTCTCAGACAACCAAACCTTTATGGACTATAACATGGGAATGTCATTTCCAATGAGCAATATGTCATCTACATATAGCACAAGGAAAACAACAACATTCCCACTAACCTTCTTGTAGACACATGGTTCATCCTCATTCTTGATAAAACCGTTATCTTTAACGACTCCATCAAAACGAAGATTCCAACTCCTGGAAGCTTGCTTAAGCCCATATATTGACCTTTGAAGTTTTCATACTATATGCTCTTGACTCTTGGATTCAAAACCTTCAGGTTGTGTCATATACACTTCCTCCTTCAAGAACCCATTCAAGAAGGTGGTTTTGACATCCATTTGCCAAATTTCATAATCATAATATGCGGCTATCACTAGCATGATCCTAATAGATTTGATCATGGCAACAGGTGAGAAGGTTTCCTCAAAGTCAATTCCTTGTCTTTGACAGTAACCCTTCGCTACCAACCTAGCTTTATAGGTTTGGATGTTGCCATCAGCATCAGTCTTCTTCTTGAAAATCCATTTACACCCAATAGGAACTATTCCCTCAGGTGGTGGAACCAAGGTCCATACCTTGTTCTGATGCATCGAATCTATTTCGGATTCCATGGCTTCTTGCCATTTTGAGGAGTCAACATCCTTGACTGCCTCATTGTAGGAAGCAGGCTCGTCATCCTCAACGATCTGCTGATTCTCAATCACAAAACCGTACCTCTCAGGTGGATGACTAAACCTAGTGCTCCTACGGGGCTGGGTGTCTATTGCCTCCAGTTAAGGCATCGCCTGATCAACAGACTCGGGTTCCCTTATCTGTTCTTGTAGGTCTTGAATTTCTTCAAGTTCTACCTTACTCCCACTATCTTCTTGAAAAAGAAGGTCTTCCTCAAGAAAAGTAGCATTCTTGGACACAATAACTCTTTGGTCCTCAGGGTAGTAATAGTAGTATCCCTTAGTTTTTTTGGGATATCCTACAAAGTACCACAAGGTGCTTCTAGCTCCTAACTTTTCAGGTGCTAGAGTCTTGACATAAGCTGGACAACCCCATACCTTGAGATAACTCAAGTTGGGTTTCCGGCCCCTCCATATCTGATATGGAGTAGTCAGAACAGATTTCGACGGTACCCTATTAAAAAGATGTAACGTCGTATGCAGAGCGAATCCCCAAAATGATTTTGGGAGCTTCGTACCACTCATCATAGACCGTACCATGTCTAACAAGGTTCGGTTCCTTCTCTCTGACACACCATTCTGATGTGGTGTGTAAGGAGCCGTCAACTGTGAGAAAATCCCACTCTCTCTTAGATAATCCTGAAACTCTTGACTCAGATATTCGCCACCCCGATCAGATCGAAGTGTCTTAATCATCTTGCCAAGTTGTTTCTCCACTTCATTCCTAAACTCTTTGAACTTTTCAAAGGCCTCGGATTTGTGTCTCATAAGATACACAAATATGTATCTGGACTTATCATCAGTAAAGGTAATGAAATAGGAGTATCCTCCTCTAGCTTGAGTAGATAAGGGCCCACAAACATCAGAATGAATGAGTTCTAGTAACTCATTGGCTCTACGACTTGCAAGTTTCTAAACCTTCGTCTTCGTAATTTTTCCAGCCAAACAAAACTCACAAGGTCCATAGGATTCAAAATCCATGGAATCCAGATAACCATCATGATGGAGTCTAGACAGTCTTGTCTCATTAATGTGTCCCAATCTACAATGCCAAAGATAGGATCGATTACCTAATCTAGGCTCACAAGGAATGATGGGAAGTTCCTCTTCCAATGTCCTTCCTTCTGACAATGGAAGCATACAGTTTTAGCATTGTCCTTGGATTTCTCCTTTCCTTTCCCTTTGCCCTTGCCCTTCTTCTTCTTGGGCTGACCTCTGGGCTTGAGCTTGTTTGATTCTACAAACTTTCCCTTACCCTTGGTCCTTTTAGGCCCGCTAATCAGAAAAGCTTGGGTCCTGTTCCTTTTAACAGCACCCTCAACAGTGGTCAAGAGATTCAACAACTCTGGGAGTGTTGTCTCCACCTTATTCATATGGTAGTTGACCACAAAACCATTATATGAAGATGGCAAGGACTGCAAGACTAAGTCAACACTTAGCTCATGGTCCATGATAAAACCCAGAGAAGGAAACTTCTCTATCAGCCCAATCATCTTGAGGATGTGTGGTCCAACCGCCATACCCTCAGCCATCTTACAGCCAAACAGCTCCTTGGAGGTTTCAAAACACTCAGCCCTCCCTTGCTTATCATAAAGCTCTTGCAGATGCAAGATTATGGAGGGAGCATCCATATGCTCATGCTGACGCTGAAGCTCCGCAGACATAGATGCAAGCAATATATATACTTCCTGCTCATTGTCTGCCAAATGTTTTCTATGAGCTTCCCAGTCATACCCATCTTGCCCTTTAGCAGGGGCAACAGGAACAGGAGAATCCATAACATATGCTTTCTTTTCAGAACGTAAAACTATTTATACATTCTTATACCAATCCGTGAAGTTTGGTCCAGTTAACTTGTTAGTATCCAGAATAGAGCGTAAATTCAAATTTCCGGCCATAACTCAATTTTTGAAAATAAAGATAAACTTACATAAGTATTTCATAATATGGAGACTTTTAAACGTATATGGTCCTCCCACTATTTTATCTAAAATCAATGACCCTTGGTGATTGATTTAGGGTTATCCTTCACATGGACATCCTTAGTGGGCTAAGAGAACGACTAGGTCCATTAGTCTCTGGCTGAGCCTGCAAAACTAACTTATCTAGTGGGTTGATCTTATCAACAATATCTCCATATCTTCTCTTAGATCATCAGGTTGACAACTCCTTGTCACTTAGTGTTACATCACTTTGTAAAAACCTGGCCCATTGCCCTACATGCATAGACCCGGCTGAACCTGCAATTTATGTATCTAGTTTAGCACAAACCATCATCCTAAGTGTCGTACACTTCAAATGGCACCTTTACCCGACTAAATGATAGGTCTTAGCTGAGCTAGATAGCACTATTATGTAGAAGGGATTTGAATGTCATCGATGATGGGAGGCAATCATAAAATGCTAGATAATTTTATTTGAGGGTTCATTTTAGTCTCATCATTAGTTATTCCTTTTCTTTATCTCGCATGCA